>NC_048596.1:266337836-266577836 GCF_003668045.3 Cricetulus griseus | reverse complement strand
TGCAGTATTTTAGGCCGAGTTCGCTGGTGTTGTGTGGTGGGCTGGCATGCTCCATGCAGAGTTTTATGTTGCATGTTCAGACCGGAGGCTGTGGCGAAGTCACAGGATGCAACCTGAGCAAATCCTAGAAAAACTCAGATTGATTACACATTTGGTTTTGAGTTAATATTAGTAGTTGCCTGTTCAGAAGCCATTTGCCATTGTCAAGCGTTTTCTGACCCCCATATAATATATGTAACTGCATACAGGGTTGTGACCCACAGTTCGAGAAGATGGGATAGATGACAGTGAGCCAGGCAGACCTGATCTTCACCCTGAAGCAGCTAGCTATAAAGAGGGCTAGGGGGACAATGAAGGGACAGTAATCATGTCAGAGCCCAGGATGGGAGCTTGAGGAAGGTCTCAAGGGAAGGACCTTTGTGTCAGAGCAGAGAAAGGTAGAGGGGTGTGTGGGGGATTGCTGGCAGAGAGAGCATCGGGTGTGAGAGCTGAGTGGTAGGAAACTCTAATGAGTTCTCAGTTGGTAAGTAGGCACTGAGGACCACCTTCTGTAGACACAGTCAGGAATTTGGCTGTCCATTCCACTATGAGAATAAGAAGCT
This sequence comes from Cricetulus griseus, assembly GCF_003668045.3. NCBI lineage: Eukaryota > Metazoa > Chordata > Mammalia > Rodentia > Cricetidae > Cricetulus > Cricetulus griseus. Next base: position 266,577,234 of record NC_048596.1, on the reverse strand, counting down.
GTTTCAGGGTTTTAAGCCAGGGAATGGTAGAAAGACATTCCAAGTAGAAGAGTAGCCTAAAATGATCTGAACTAGGCTTTAATTCCAGTTTTCTCATGTGATTACTCATTTTATTTTAAACGATGTTCTCTTTTTAACATTTATTTATTCATTCATTTAGTGTGTGTGCGTGTGCGTGTGCGTGTGCGTGTGTGTATTCATGCCATCATTTGGGGGAGCTGGTTTTCTACTTCCTCCATGTGGGTCTGAGTGAGGACTCAGAGATAAGGTGTCAAGACCCATCTACAACATACAGAGTATGCTCTGCATTGTCAGTGTCAAGCTCTCAGAGGTAGTGAGGTAGGAGAGGAAATTTTCTGTTGTCATGGATACACAGCAGTCTCTGGTGGCCTCATAGGCCCCACGGATAGCCCTGTGAAGTTACGGGTGCAGTGTCCAGCTAGAGAACTTAAACAAACAACCTTTCTTGTTCTTCAAGGCATTTACTGGTCTCTTTCTCTCGATGCTTCTTAAGGCAGGATGGACCTTGCCATGTAGGCTGTTTGTTGCCTGTTCTCAGAGAACTAGCTCGGGTTACGGCAGAACAGCAGAACTTGCTGAGCTCTGGGCCTCTTGTTCATACTCAGGCTTGGTTAGATGACAGAATTCTCCTCAGCTGAACTTTTCTGTTCTGAATCCCCCCAAAAAACAAACAAACAAACAAACAAAAACCTTGCACAAATCATGGAACTCTGGCCTTTCAGGGGCCTGTGTAATACTGAAGAATTTCATCATGAAGGCTTTCTTTGGGTTGATGTTGGCAGTTTGTCTAATGGGCAAATGATTTGTTTGTTTGTGTTTGACCACATAAATAGCATGTGCAAATGAGATGCTTGTAGTTCATATGGAAGTAATAAAAATAATGTGGGCGTCACAGCTGGTGTGCCAGGGTGCGTGGCATAGCCGGAAGAGAAATCTGCAGCTGCCTTTTAGTGATCCTAAACCTTTGCAAATTGGCCGCCGACTTCCCTGCTTGTGACTTCTGCTGGGCCTTGTGTTACTCCCCATTCATTTTTTTCTGCTGTGGGTGGAATTTAGAATAGACCCGTGGGTCTCTCCTTAACTGTTTTTAAGCATATTTAGGTCTGAAATCAAGGCTTTCCATCCCTGTTGTGTTGTCTTGATTTTTTAAAAAAAAATCTTGTACCTTCTAACCTAGAGGATGACATTGCAGTAAATGCTAACTACCAGTGTGAGTTTAGTCACAGACATATATATCATTGGCATTTGCAGCTCTCAGGTCTGTATTGGAAATAGGATGAAAAATGACCTCCTCCTCGGTCTGCATGCCACCTAAAATCGTGTCTTGTAATAGGCATAATTTCCGGCCTTGGTGATTCAACTCAATGTGACCTTGAAAGTAGATGGTTCTGCACAGACAGATGCCTTGCTGAGTGAGTGGGCTGCTGAGTCAGGGGCCTCCTGATGTGGAGCCCTCAAGTGGCCTGTCCTGCAGGCTGTCAAAGCTAAGCAGCATCTGGCACCAGCAACGTCAGGTGGCAAGTGGGGAGAAGGCGTTTGTGAGTAAAAGAAGCCGCTGACCGTGGAGGCGCTTGTAGCCTGTGTGTTAAGCTGACTCCTCCAAATTCCTCCTGAATTTTCATTCAGTTCACCCCACTGCACCTTCTATGTAACAGCTAAGGAGCTGTCACATAAGCACCATGTCCAGTGTCACCTTGATGCAAAATAGAGGGGGTAAGACCGGGTGAAGCCCAAATCAGCATCTATGCCCATAACCATTGCACCGTGCAGGCTCTCACAAAGGCCGCTGTGGGCCGTAACTTGGACTTACAGGAGCTGTTTCATGGAGCCTGTGTTGGTTTCTGACTGCTTCATGGAAGAAAGTCAAATGTCATTCAGTGGCAGAGTGCTTTGCCCTTAAATGTGTGAGGGCCCTGGCTTTGATCCCCACTACCTACTGCAAGAGGGAAAGAATATTACTTTTATGGTATCATGGGCAAGTGGTACAAGATTTCATGTGAATGGAAAGTTAGTTTGGAAATAAAAGTAATAACAGATAATTAAGAGCCACCGTCTTTCCCAAAAGCTCAAAAGCTCGATTAACTGGAATCAAGTCTTTAGTAACAGCACTTAGACTGAGACACATTGTATTCTAAGAACAACCTCGGAGGGAGTTTCACTCTTGATCTGTGGTAATGATAAGTCATGGTTTTTGTTGTTGTTGTTGTTGTTGTTGGTTGTTGTTTTTTTGTTTTTTGAGATAGGGTTTCTCTGTGTGGCCCTGGCTGTCCTGGCACTCGCTCTGGAGACCAGGCTGGCCTCGAACTCACAGAGATCCACCTGCCTCTGCCTCCCGAGTGCTGGGATTAAAGGCGTGTGCCACCAACGCCTGGCAGATAAGTCATGGTTTTGAGATGGTAATCCTCCTGCCCCAGCCTCCTGAATATCTGGACCTGCAGTCACACATGCCAACACAGCCGGTGCACTTATGTGTTCTGTGCTCTCATGTTTTGCAAACTCCACTGTGTGATGCTTTGGGAGAGAGGCCAAGAAAACTGCCCAAGACCCATGTTTTCTCTGCTTAATTTTGTTTTGGTTTAGCCCAGTGTGAGTTCTTGCTAGGTTTCTCCATCCTTGGGGAATTGTAGCCATAGTGATCAGAAGCAGGAACTTGGAAGTTGCCGGTGAACACACCAAAGGGATGCTCCCCAGGGACAGTCCTGGCCTTGCACGTGGGCTCACCTGGCACCTGTGACTCTTGCTATGCTGCCAGAGGACCAGTTTAGGTGTTGCTCCCCCTGATAACGTTTGGGAACAAGGCAGAGAAACCAGTCTTGATGTATCGCCATCACGCAATGCAGTGCCATATAAATAACTGAAAAATTCCATGTGCCTTGGGGATCCATTTCAATTTCGGCAAAGTACATGGAAGACAGCATGGTCATCTTTATTTTAAACCAGTATCATGTGAATATATTCGTACAAATTCACCCATGGTTTGAACTTCATTGTAAATTTTATTTATTAGTCACCCGAGCACAGATAAATGAGCTAATGAGTTCATTAGCAATTAAAAACAACAGCAACAGAAAGTTTGGGATGAGAAAATGTTCCTTTTTTAGTGTAACACTTAATATGTCATACCATGCAGCTGAATCTGTTTTACTGTTTAGTCCCAGATGTTTGAGACTTGCTTAGTTTTCTTTCTTTCTTTTCTTTTTTGGTGCTGGAGATTGAACCTAGGACCTCCACACATGCTAGACAAGTGCTCAACCACTGACCTCTGACCTCTGTCCTCCCCACCCCTTTTAACTTTCAGGTGCCCACCTTCATCTTGAACTCACTCCAGGGCACAACTAAGCTTTGAACTTCCAAACCTGGGAAAGGCCTTCTACTCAGTGCTTCAGGAGACGTCTGTGACAGGCTGTTTTCTTTCTGCCTTTTCATCCAAGTCAGCATGACCTGATAATTTGGGAGGTCTGAGAGGAGGTCACTGTAACAGTTCATCCATGACAGAAGGCCGAGAGTGGCTAATACATAGGAAGAGACTCATCCCTTCCCTAGAACTGGGGCTCACGCTGCACTAGACGGGGCTTCAAGTTTTCACCTAGGTTGGTCTCCCCTGCCCTCCTTCCTGTCTATTTTGTTTGTGTCAACCTCAGCTCCTGTGGTTATTCCTTCAGCTCCAGCAGATTGCTAACAGCTGGCTCAGTCATTCCAGGAGAGGGGCTGAGCCCTTTCTTTGTCCAACACATCACTGTTCCCAGTCACACTGTTCCCAGACACACCCTTCCATACTCTTCTCCTTCTCGGGCTCAGCCGAACCCTCCCTCTGGTTATTTGAGATGAAACATGATTGTGGAGACACAGGCAGCTGTTTGTTCTCAGAAGAGTCACCCTGTCCCTACATCTGTCCCCTCTACTGGATGGAACTTCTGGCAGAGCCAGTGTTGTCTTCCTGCTGTGCAGGTCCCAGAACAGGCTACAGTTAGGTGTTGCTCACTCAGAGGCAGGCTGAACTCTGAGTTGAAGGCCAGAAAAGTCTACATAGTGACATCTTGTCTAAGGAATCAAAAAACACAAAAGAAGGAAAAAATGTTTTTTCATAACCACAGATGAATGACATACAGCTCTTACTAGTCAATGGTTGAGTCTTTAAGATATATCTACCTGGATAGCAATCATGGGAGATGAGGCAAAGCTCCTGCAGTTTGGCAATCCCAGTCTTGAATGGCCAAGGCCTGGAGTCTAGACTGACAGGCCCAGAAGCTTATAGCCTTCAATGGAAGAATTCTTTCGGGTCTTAAATGTTTAGGTTGGAGGCTTATTCTTCTGGGCTCTAGTCACTACCGGCCTCAGAACTTGACAGATAATTGCAATCCTTGGCTTCCCACAGCAGTGATTGGTGGCAGCAGCCAGCAGCACTGGGTGGTACCTTCTAGTGTAAAAACTCTTGAAATGGGCCTCAGGTGTTGAGATCCTCAGTGTTACTGTGGTAAATGTTAGCACTCTAGGCGGCTAGTGTTAACTCTGCTCATTCCTACAATGTGGTATCATCAGCTGTTGGCAGAGGCTATAGTGTTATAGTGCCTGGGACCCTTAATGTTCAAGGTGCATCTCCTTGGACCTGGGGCCCAGAGTTCCTTCACCCTTTCTCTCTTTACCTCTACTCTGACGTCCTTCATTGTCCCCTTTGTGCTGTGCCCCCATCCCCAGTTTTTCCTAGTATCTCTGAATGCTTCAGTTCAGGGGGGTCTTCATAGGAGGATATCTCCTGGCTGACTGGAAAAGTGAGTCAGTTTGCTTAAATAGCCAGAAAGGGGGTTGTCAGTCATCTTTGCAGAAATCCATGCGGGTCTCCATGCAAATGAAGGAGTTTGTTTGCACCAATCACAAGCAGAATCTTACATGCAAATAAAGGGTCATGTTTGTTCCATCTTGGGCCTTGTTATGGGCCCTAGGGAAAATGCCCTCCTTTTGGCTGGAGTGAAAATAGTTGCTGGACCTACTGAGCAAGGATGTCCAACCCACTGCGCAGAGGCTAGATGAGGCCCAGAATAGCTATAAAAAGAGCCCTACACATGTCGTAAACTTACTCAAAACATTGTAAGATCTGTCTTGTACTGGATTTCATGATTCGACAGTGTGAACATTATAGATATATAGATACGACCCAGAGAAGCCAAGGGCTGGATACCTAGGCTTGTGATCGAGAATGGAAAAGAGAAGAAAAGGCTTTGTGAGCATTTTGAGACAGCTGTGACTACAGTGTAGCTTCTTCCAAGTGTGCTTAGAGTGTTCAGAGCAGCCAGGTTGACAGCAGGGTGAAGGATGACGTCTCCCCAGGCAGTCAGTGATTAGCCTTAGCACCAGGGAAAGAGCTGACAAAAGCCAGTCAAGGAGGTAAGCCTTATGGAGTCCAACGTCTTAGCTTATTTACGGGAAGAACAAACAATAAAAGGGACATTTATGAAGCCAAGTATGATGGTGCATGCCTATAATCCCAGAACTAGAAAGGCAGAGAGGGAGAATTGCAAGCCCAAGACAAACCTGTAGTACGTAGCAAGACCATTTCACAAAACAAACAAACAAACAAGCAAACAAGCAAAAAGCTGGCAGGGCATGGACTGCTGGCTCAGCAGTTGGAGTACTTGCTGCTCTTACACAGAACGGGTTCAGTTCTCAGCGCCCACATAGGTGCTCATTCCCCCACACCCAAGTAACTCTGGCTCCAGGGCTCTGGGCTCCCTCTCTGACCTCTGCTGGCACTGCACTCATGCATCCACTCAGATTTATACATAGACACATGAAATAATATATAAAATGAAACATAACAATAAAAACTGATTATTATTTTTAAAGGGGGGATGCTGTGTGTACAACAAAGCAAAATAGCTGATTAACATCGGGTGACCTAAGGGGAGTTAACAGTGTGCTAGCAGGTGCTTGGCTCTTCCAGTTTGTTTCGCAACCTCTGGGGATTCAGGCATCTTGGCTACTAGTCACCTGATTCACACTTTCTGAAAAGCTCATCCGTTAATCGTGTGCAGTATATAGTGCACTAGAAGATTGCTTTCTTCTCTAATGAGCTTCTGTTTTCTAGACCAAATAATGAGTCAGTGTGGGCAGCCCCGCGTGAGTCTGTGGCTCCTCTTTCCCTGTGGCCAGTATGCATTCATTCTTAAGCCCTTCTTCCTCACAGCACAGAAAGTGGCTGAGTTATGTTGTTTTTCCATGATAAGTTCCTGTCTTCCCAAGTGACAGGAATGTACTTTTCATAGAAGACTGATATGAGATTGGTTTTTCCAAGAGGCAAAAAAAAAAAAAAAAAAATCCTATTGGAATGTCAGTGAAGAAAGGAGATGGGTATTTTTGGCCAGCTAAGTACCACTGGCCACAAACCAACACACTGTTCCTTGTGCTAGCCATGAGCATTGTGGAACTGTAGCGGGATCCATGCTGCGGCGACTCTGGAGGTCTCCGTGAAGTTCCCTTTAGGTTGTCTCAGCTCATTAGGTTAATTGGTTCACCATAGCTAAAATGAGAAATTGTGTGTTTGGTCCCCAATAGATCCCATGTCCTCAGTCAGATTCAACTGACTGCAGATCATAAAAATCCAGGAAAAACTGTGCCTGTACCAACTGTGTAACACTAAGATTATTCCCTTAACAATCCAGTGCGACACCTCTTTACCTAGCATGCAATTGTATTAGGTAGTTTAGAGATGGCTTAGGTAGACAGAGAGATATGTTTAGGTTATATGCAAGCACTGTGCATTTTATGTAAAGTAATTGAGCATCAGTGGATTTGGGGATCCCCGGATACTTGGGGACAACTGTATTTTATTAGCTTGGCATATGCTATTGCATGTGACCACCTAACATAGCCCAGGTGACTTTCCTATGTCAAATAAAGGGTGGTTTAAAGAACTTTTAAAAAATAAAGCTATATAACAAGAGGCTTCATCAAATGTGCGAGGCAGCAGCCCTCATTCTTGTTCTCCCGTACAGAGTATGAATCCAGACAGTCTCTGCTTAAGGAAGAGCTCTCAGCAGAAAACACAAGCTTTGGGTATAGAATGAAACTTCTGGCTTTTTTTTTTTTTTTTTTTTTTTTTTAGAATTAAAAACTTTCTGGTGACATCCACACTGCCTGTCTTGTTTGGTTGGGTGGACTTACTCGTATGTTGGGACTTTGGGACTGTCCTGATAACAGTTGGAGATACTAGTTAGACCAGACAAAAAAAAAAAAAACCAGAATGCAAAGAACCCAATTCCCACTGTGCCTTGTTGCCTGTGGTATTGGCATAATAAGCATACAGGCCATTTCCTCCTGGCTAGTTCATGAAATTGCAAGAGAACGATGCTTCAGCTTCAACCCAAGTAGAATGTCACCGTTTTCTTTGCTTGCATTCACAAGTGTAGAACTTCCCGCCTGTCTGTGGCTTCAAGGACCTTTTTGTCCACTTCTGAGCTCTGTACTTTTCAAAGGGCCCTCAGAGTTCCATGAAGATTGTTGAACCTAGTGCTGGAGAAAACACAATGTTATTTTTGCCTGTGCCTTTTGATTCGCATGCCTCCTGCCTTGAATTTAAATTAAATTAATTATCCCACCCCATTTCGAGACACATTCTTGCTTTGTAGTCCTGACCACCCTTAAATTTGTGTAGACCAGGCTGGTTTCAGACTTGTGGCAATCCGCCTACCTCTGTGCCTTTCAAATACTTGGATACAGGTGTGAGGTGTGTGCCACCACACCTCAGCTTAGTCTTCTGGTCCCCAAGATTCTGATTGCTGTGACCAAATAGGAAAAGCTCCCCATTTCCTGAGAATTATTTACGAATTGATATTATGAGTTTGATCAAGAATAACTTCATCAGGAAAGCTAACAACTATCTATCGTAGGATCGAACACCCTAGACATCAAAAGTCTGGTCCTGAAATCCCATGCAAGGAAAGTATTTACAAAGCACATCAATCACCCTCATATTTTCTTACTTTGATGCCTTCAATTTTCAGTATTTTCTTTGAGTATAATTTCAGTCATTTCTGAGTTGTTGACATGCAAAAGTAGACATTTCAGAGCTGGTAATGTGGCTCAGTAGTAGAGAATTTTCCTAGCAGAGGCCAACCCCTGGGTTTGATTTTTCAGCACTGAAAAAGTCCTATGTGGTTGATGTTGGAGAAAGGCCAGAACTTGTTTTAAATTTTCTCTTCAGTGTTGAAATGGATAAAACTTGTCATCTAAAGTCACATTTTTGAAAATTGAATCTTCATATATATAAGAGTATAGGTACCTAACAATGGAAAATATGTATGTATTCCGATACTACGCTACAAAAATTTAAATATAAGGTTGAGGATCTAGCTTAGTTGGATGAGACTGGGTGTGTTCAGGGTCGTTTGGCCCTAGATCTGGCTCAGGTGGTAGAGTGCTTGCCTGTCATGCACGAAGCCCCAAGTTTGACCCCCAGAAACACATAAATCAGTTGCAGTGGTACCTGCCTGTGCTTCTCACACTCGGGTGGTGGAGACAAGAGGATCAGAAGTTCAGGGTCATCCCTTCTCATTCCCAGTTTAAGGCCAGCCTGGGTTACATGAAACCCTGTCTCAAAGAAATAAGGGAGCCAGGAAGAAAATTTACACGTAAAACTGTTTTAAAAGAATTTAGCTATGTGCAGTTATGGTTATAATACTTCTATATCTCCATATTCCTTCCCTACCCTTTCTTAGAATCATTAAAAACATTTTTCAATGAATGTCTAGATCCATTCTATTAGGGCAGAGTAGATGTGTATTTTATGTGCCCAGATTCTGAGGGACAGTGAGAGGTTATTGCTGTGGGCAGTTAGTTACGTGTGATTTTTTTTCGGATCCCATTACAAAGTTGCTGAATTTGTTTTTGTTTTTTTCTTTTCTTTTTCTCTTTCATTGTTTCCCTCTGATGTGGCCATTGTGTTGACAACCTTCTGTATCTCGGCTATTGAATTTTTTTCTTTTCATCGAGAAGAAAACCTCCCAAGGTAAGTGCTGGCGTGGAACTGGGCATCAATACTGACTTAGTATGCATTTAGGATCCTAACTCATCACCGGAGCCCATGGATAATCCCTGGCCACCTAGGATTTCAGACTAATATTCTCATTTGAAATTTAAGCCTGAGTCAACAGTTCGTGTTGGTGCTGATGTAAGATCAGCGTTATTTACAGAGTGCTCTTGCCCACTGTTGCCTTCTTAGAAGATGCTTGAATTTGTAGGGATTGGTTCTGTCCTATTGGCATTGAAAGGGAGCTTAGCAAGAAGAAGAAGCAGGTGCTGGGTCATAGGCTGATAATGGAGGAGCTGAGGTTGTTGGCATGAATGTGCTGGCTAATTTTATATCGACAATACAAGCTAGAATCATTTGGGAAGAGGGACTCTCAATTGAGAAAATGCTCATGCCCCTCCCCCCCATAAGACTAGCCTATAGGCGAGTCTGTAGGATATTTTCTTAATTAGTGGTTGCTGTGGAAAGACCTATCCTATTTCAGGTGGAGCCATTCCTGGGTGGGTGGTCCTGCTGCCCTGGCCAACGTTTGATGGCATTTTTACTGGTGGAATCCCCAAAAGTTCGAGAGTAAGTGGAGTGGGCATAATGAGGTGTTTCAATGACAGCCTGAATAAGTGAAGGCTGGGGTCATTACCAGGGAACATGTTGCTGAGTGTTAGAGAGGCATTGACTTCCACAAGTTACCAGAAAGTTGACCAGCCCTGGCTAAAGTCACAGCCATGCTACCTAGGATAGGATTAGGACAAACTCTTTCTCCAAGTGGTCAGAATCTAGGCCATGTGAGTATGGAAGAGAGAAGAGAAAGGCTTACTTCATAGCCCCAGGGCTATGAAAAAAACACTTGATACAGCTCTTGGATCATGGAAAACCAATAAAATGTTATTTCATGCTTTATATTTATTGAAGGCATCATTCATATTGTCTTTGGCACTCAGAGTTTGAACTCCAGCAAGGAAGGCATGCACTAAATAAATAATAGGACATGTCTTAAGAAAGAGGAAGTAGCTGGGCGGTGGTGGCACACGCCTTTAATCCAAGCACTTGGGAGGCAGAGGCAGGTGGATCTCTGTGAGTTCAAGAACAGCCTGATCTACAAGAACTAGTTCCAGGACAGGCTCCAAAGCCACAGAGAAACCCTGTCTCGAAAAACAAAAAAAAGAAAAAGAAAAAAAGAAAAGAAAGAGGAAGTGACTGCTGTTCCTGAAACTAGCTGGGCCAGTATCGTGGTCAGATCTGGAGGACTGTGACAGTTCTTCCTGAGTAATTACTGGGGTGATTATAATCACTAAGATTCACAACTTTCAAAGTTTTCTGCTCCTGGAGGATGTATCTGCCTTTATCTTGTTGTCTTTGCTCCCAGAGGTCTCAAAGCACAGTCATCCTGGCAATAAATGAACTTTGTTTCCCACACACACAAAAAAAAAGCCACTGTGAGTCAGGCAGTGGTGGCGCACACCTTTCGTCCCAGCACTTGGGAAGCAGAGGCAGGCAGATATCTGTGAGTTCAAGGCCAGCCTGGTCTACAGAGTGAGTTCCAGGACAACAAGGGCTACACAGAGAAACCCTGTTTAAAAAAAAAAAAAAAAAAAAAAAAAAAACCTAAAAGAGACAAACTTTGTCCCCTGGAGAAGGGGAAAGGGTCACCATCCCCTAGCAAATTGAGAACATGGGAAGAGGGGGGAGGAAGCTACAAGAGTGAGAAGGGAAGAAAAGGAAGGATGCAGAGGTCATGAGGGAGCAGAAAGGTTGAGTCAGGTGAAGAATAGAAGAAAGGATATGTGATAGGTAGGGCTTTAGTTGGGGGGGTGGTAGGGGAGGAAGGGAGGGAGAAGGGACCTGGGATTGTCATGTAATTCAATCTTGTTTGTAATTCAAATATATAAAAAATTAAAAAAAAGGAAGAGACAGATAGAGACAGAAGTGGAGGGGAAAAAAACAAACAAACAAATAAACAAAAAAACAAAGCCAGCGTGTTACTGGAATCAATTCCTGAAGGAAAAGCATGGAAGTTGACAAGGCACAGAAACACTTTTAACAGTCACTACTACTTCACACACAGGACATTCTGGTTGTGTTCTGGCCTGTATACCTAGCGGGGTGCTAAAGATCATTTCCAAGACTAGTCATGAAATTCTCAAAACTAAAATTAATAGTAAACCATCAAGTTAAAGAATATATTTTTGCCAAGCAGTAGTGGTACATGCCTTTAATCCCAGCACTCCGGAGGCAAAGGCAGGTGGATCTCTGTGAGTTCAAGGCCAGCCTGGTCTCCAGAGCGAGTTTCAGGACAGCAAGAGCTACACAGAGAAACCCTGTCTTGAAAACACTTCAACCTATGCTTAGGATGCTCACCTAAATTCAAGCCCCAGGACCCACCCAGGTTGTGGAAGGAGAAACTGGACTCCCAAACATTGTCCTCCGACATCCATACACATGGCATTCATCCTCCCCTCTGCATGCACACATACACAGATGCATAAATGCCATTACAGTTCTTTAGGCCCGTGCTTAAAGAGGCTCGAGATATATCAGGGTGAGTGAGGGATTACTAGACAAATGTCCAAAAGGACCTGCAAACTTAGAGAGAGAAATCTAGTGTTTCACGTGCTGCACTCAAGTAGAAACAGCTTCTAAGTAGGGCAAGGTTGCTGGCAGCTTTATGGGGCAGAACAAGGTGTAGGGGCCCATTCACTCTGCCAGAGCTGAAATCCTTATTAAACTCCCTGTAATGGAGTCAACATATGGGGTTGAGAGCAGGCCTTGGGGGCATGTGAAGGTAAAACAAAAAGGAATCAGCTCTCAGGTGGATTGCTGTCAGGTCTAAGTGTTACAGTGAGGTGGTGCTTCTCTGTAATCCCAACACTCAGGAAGCTGAGGCAAGCCAACCTGGGCAACACAGTGAGACGATGAGTTAGCAAGACAAAATGAAGGTCTGTAATGCCAGTACTCAGGAGACAAAGGTAGGAAGACTGCCACAAATTGCCAGTCAAGACCAGCCAGAGCTACATGGTGAGACCCTGACCCTGTCTCAGAAACAAATGAACTAACAAAAACCAATAACTAAAACAAACAAATCGCACACCAGGTCACTGCATGACCCAAGAAATCTCAAGGACTGGAGTCATATGAAAGCAAACCCAGAATTCAGGTGACTAGAATCTACAGGAGGAAACAGATGTAAATCCATGTCTGGAAGGATTCCACAGCCACCTTTAAGAACATAGTGTCCAACACTGCGTATCTCAGCGGCAGAACACTAACCTGCCATGCACAAGGTCCCAGGTTTGATCCATAGCAACACAAAGCAAAACTCAAGGTGAAACACATTAGAGATAAAGAAGGTATATACAAGATAATAAGAACCAGCAGAAATAAAGGTTAAAAAAAATAGACCTACAAATGCTTCTGATATCACATTGTCCGGACCAAACTTTAAATGTACTTGTTATGTTTAAGGAGATTTAAAAAAAAAAAAAATCAGATTGAAAAAAAGTTAGCAAGGAATGGATGCTATAACTCAAGAAACCAATAACCCACTAAAAATTCTCAGTTTGAAAAGTCCAAAGCCTAAGTTGGAAAATCGTGTTAGGATTCTATACCAGTGTAAATGGAGCTGAAAAAAGGCAGAAGGAACTGGAAGATGAGTTAGTAGATATTAGTACAATGAGATGCTAATGAGACAAAGGATGTGGAAACAACTGAAGACCCATTCTCTAAAAAGTAAACTCAGACCTTCCATTCTCCAGAAAAACATTCTTTCAAAGTGGACCATAGACCTCGATGTGGGATGCACAACTGCAGTCCTTTCAGAAGGTGACAGGTCGGAGGTGACGTGGCTCAGTGACAGCCTTTCAAAGACAAAGCTGAAAGCATGACATAAAAGAAAAAAATGTAGTATTTTATTAAAAGTAAAAGTGATATTGCCAGTGACAATGTTAAGCAAAAAGAAACGCTGTGTACTGGGACAGTATTTTAAAAATACCCAATTAAGGATTTGTATCCAAATTATACGAAAGTCTCTTAAAACTAAAGAAATAGAGAAAAAGAAAGAAGCAATTTAAAATGGACAAAAACATCTAAGTAGACATTTCCCCAAAGAAGATGCACAGATGTCAAATAAATAAGTAAATAAAGTCACCATCATGTCATTAGAGAATTAGCATTAAAACAATGACAAACTACTGCACACCTCTAAGATGCCTAAAATCTCCAAGTCTGATAAAACCAAAATGAAGGCTGTGGAGCAGCCGGACCTCTGCTATTGCTGGCAAAACGAGGCAGATGGTCCATGCATTCTGGAAGACAGCCCGAAGCTTCTGAAAAACCTAATTATATTCTTACCACATCACCCTCGTGATCAGGCTTCCAGGTATTTACTCAAACCAACCGAAAGTTTGCATCTATTGTGCCCAAGTGTCTATGGCAGCTTGATTCATGACTGCCAAATACTAAAGCAATGATGACCTCCAGAAGGAGAAAGGATAATGAATCCTACTACAGGCTTTTGATACAGTATCATTCAAGGATAAAAGAGAAACGAGCTATCCACTCACAAAAGGCACAGTGGAACCTCCAGTGCATATTAAGTAGAAGAAGCCAACCTGAGAAGGCTCGATGCTCTAAGATTTCACTATTAATCCAGGATGCCTTGGAGTAGACGAAACTACATGCCAGTACAAAAGACAATGGGTCCCCAGGATGGTGACCACAGCTCAGACAAGCTACTCAGTGAAGCAAGAGAAGGCAGGCAAGTCAGCTGGAGTAGGTTATACCTACCTCCCTTGCTCATGGGCAGAGCCACAGACAGAGATGACCACACACACACACACACACAAATAGATTGCTATATACCATATCTCGTGGATTTTCTGTCTAGTAAGTGTCAGATTTTGTAAGTTGTTCTGAGTGGAGAAGCACTGATTTCAGATACTGCCCATCTACCTGCCTTTTAATGGTTTGGCCTGATGAACACTCCACAGTTTTTGGGAGCAAGGTCTGTTTCCCTGGAGAAGAGTAGCCCTTTAGACAAACATGGAGACACTGGTTTATATGTCTGTGGATTCAGAAGAAGAAGGAGCCTTTATTATATGAGCATCAGGGCCTGAGAGGTGTGTCTGCCTGTCATAGGGCAATGGTAGCATTGCAGATGCTTGTTGGTTGAGCCATCTTTTGGTCAACTGGATTTTGGTGAGCACTGGTACACATGGAAAAGAAAGGTTGTTTTATCCATTGTGTTTTATTGGGCAAGTTAATAAGAAGAATGCATTTGGGAAGAAATAAAAAATATCTGCCAATCATCTTGTTTAGGTCATATCTCTTTTTAGGCAATTTGCTCATTATAAATTTAACAGCAAACAATATCTTATAGTTTATTTTCTGTTTGTTTTTTTTTTTTAAATGTGTAGAGGCTCAACCTCCAGGCTTTATATACGATAGGCAAATACTTAATCGTTAGCTGTGCCCCTGCCCAGATAGTTACTTATCAAAGCCCATATTGTTTAAAGGAGCTCATTGAAGACCCAGGTTTGGTGGTATGTGTGTATAATACCTGTACTGGGGGCCACAGCAGGGCATTTAGAGTTTGAGGCTAACCTAGGCTACATAGTAAGATGCTGTCTGTCTCCAAAAATAAAGGTACACTGATAAACCACCAAAGCTGGTTTATAAACATTTCTCAGGAAGGATGGGAACCATGAACAGCTCTGCCATCTGTGATTTGGTCTTGAGTTCTGTGATGGTTTCCTGCCACCTCTACTGTTTTGCTAAGAACAAAGTATTGGGCCAGGCGGTTGAGCGGGCACTATGTGGCTGTTGTGGTTTGAGCTGTGTAGAAAGTGTAAATTGCACAGCATTTTTCTAAGGTTTAATACAAGGTGAAAGAAAAACAAAGTAGCACAAATATTTAGGATATGCTAGGTTAGCTAAAATATGTTGTTAAAACAATATTGTCCTCTTTTTGCTTATGTCATGAAAACGGTTCAAATTACATATGCGGTTCCATTGTCCTCTTGTTGGACTGCTCCACTCCAAACAAACTCATGCTTTGTAGTGACATGGCAATCACAAGCACCTGATCTTAACTTGAGTTGGTTTCCTTCCTGGTTAAATTTCTGCCCTTGTGTCTGGGGCTTGTGGTCCTGCTGTCACATGAGCTCAGTGGCAGCCTGACCTTCCCATCTACCTAGATCCCCTAGAGCGGTCAAAGCACCGGTCTCTGCTCTCTAGAATTCATCGTAGCATGAGTGATCAGACGTGCATGGTATTTTAAATAACAGAGATGGGCTTTGTTGCATGCCATCTGTCACCACTTCAGTCTTTATGACTTCACAGGAAGAAAAACTCAGAGCTGAACACGGGCCTTCAGGATGGCCTGCGCGTGTGCGCGTGTGCGCGTGTGCGCGTGTGCGCGTGTGCGTGCTTCTGTGTGCATCTCTCTCTCTCTCTCTCTCTCTCTCTCTCTCTCTCTCTCTCTCTCTCTCTGTGTGTGTGTGTGTGTGTGTGTGTGTGTGTGTGTGTGTGTGTGTGTAGTTACCAGAGAAAGAACTTCAGGGCAGGAATGATGATGTACATAGGGGCAGAGCTAATGAAGCAATGGGAGCATAACTCAGTGGGCAAGTCCCTACCTAGTGTGCACTAGTCTTTGGGTTCAGTCCCCAGTGCTTGGGACTGGGGGGGGAGGGGGATGGAGAGGAAGGTGCTGTGAGTTGCACACACTCTGGCTAGTATAGAGTATGTGAAAGGGAAAGTTGTGCATTAAAAAATGAAGAGAAAGGGTTAGCTTATAGAAAATCTTAGAGTCAGGTCTTAATCTGGTAGGTCAGGAAGATTACTTATTGTTTATATTCAAGTTATAAGCAGTAGCATGTATGCAAGAATTTCACCCGGCTGCAGATGTAAGAAGAGAGCACAGGGTAGACAGTCATGCTGGTCTATTGTGCTGTAATGGCCGGGTGTTGGCCAGCTCATGCCAGGTGATGCTGTGGTGACTCCATTAAATGCTCAGTGCCGTGAGACAACAGTGATCTGTCTCTTTAAGGTTAGTGTCACTCCGGGTCACCTGTGGCTGTAGTCTGAGCTCCAGTCTGAGGAATCTGCTTCTGTTTGGGACTTACTAAGTGTGGCAGAGGCTTGCAACCCAGTGGCCCCTCAGAACCGGCAGTCAGTGGTTTGCTCAAATGCATGTGGCCAAAGCCAGTGATGTGGCCAACCCAGTATTGGTAGGATCAGGAATTATATTCCCCTTCTGCAGGTCCGATGGGTAACATGGCCGTAGCAGGAGCATGTAACCCTTTCAAGGAGGACAGAGAGTCATTTGGAACAATAGTGCAATCCTTTCACACTTCTGTCATTCTAACACATTTAAAAAACAAATTTCCACAGCCTTCAGAAACACATCACTGTGTATTTGACTTTTCTTCAGACTTTATGCACATCTCACCAGATTTGTGCCTGGCTTTATTTGGAGCCAGTTGTTCTCACTGTGTTCTGTGCCCAAGGATGCCCATAGGTGTGGATGTTAGGGTACCAGATTGCTCGCTTCTCAACCCCCAAAGAGAAAATCATCGTCTCCCTTGTCTCTGGGCCATGGTCCAGCTTTCTATCCAGAACAATAAAAGTCTCCTGGACTGGGGAGAGCCTCTGGAATCCTGTGTATGTCATCCCCAGCAGAGTGAGTGCTCCCTCAGCCCATTCCTGTGTCTGCTACCACTGGGCTGGCTTGGGTCCTTAGAGTCTGGGGACCTGGTGCCTTGAAGCCAGCCTAGCTTCCTCTTCTCTCTGGTGGTAGACATAGGGCGTGGAAAGCACATTAGGTGAGCTCTTTGGAACCAGGTGCAAAGATCACCTGTGGTAATTGATATCAGGGTGGGTTTTGTTCTTTCTTTTGTGATAGACAGCAGTGGCCATTTCTCAAGATGGTAGACAGGCTGTATACGGAAAGCTCAGATGCGTGCGACTTTCATCCTTGTTTGTTAAAGAAGCATCCTGTTTTTAGAAATACCCACATTGCCTCTATGAATGCACTGTTGAAGAAGTTTAATCAGGGCATGAGAGAACCAATTAAAAAAACCCACCCACCGAGCATCACCAGGGAGGATGCGACATGTCTTCTCCACCCCTTTGCAGCCGGCGAGCTGATGTTGGGAGTGATGATAAAAACATAAGCAGAGTGTCCAAGAGAGTTGGAATTGACTTCATGCTTCACTGAGTATGTACCACTAGTTAACACACACCAGTGTTGAGTGGAAGCCCTATGCTGCTGTTAAGTGTTAGCAAGGGACCTGGGAGAACTAGTTAGATGCTATTTTCAAATTTCCTCCTTAGTTGGACGATAATATGGACAAGTTCCTGAAGAAGACACTTTCCGTCTCCTCTCTTGGGACGTTGAGTCGCCATCTGTGGGAGCATTTTGCAGAGTGTAGACTCCTCCCGAGGTAGATGATGAGGTTCCTGAGCTTTTCTTGTCGTGGGTGTTCACCAGATGCTGTTAGCTGCTCTGAGTCGTCAGTCAGACACTGTGGACTGTGTAACCCAAGACGTTGTTTGGAATGTAGTTACAATCATGTATGAAGGAAATGATTAATTACACTGTGAAAAGGCAACAATGACTTGACAGACATTTAAACAGGAAGGGAGGTCTGTCAACAGACCTGGCTAGTCAGGCTGGTGGCTCTGGGACTCGTCTCTCTCAGCGGTGGCAGCTGAGTTCAGACAGGCTGAAATTTGTGGTTGGTCCAGTGGCTTCTACATACAGCAGCAGTGAGGGCAGTCCTGGGGTCAAACAGGCTTCCTGTGCAGTTTCAGTCTGAGATTTCTAAGACTGGGGTTTGACTTAAAAATAATATTAACAATAAATGCCTGGTATATATTTGTTATACATAGTGATGGGTAACTCTTTGATTTATAGTAATTCTGACGATAGGGAGGGAGCAAAATGAGAAGAGCATTGAAATGTCTACATGGAATGGAATATAGAGCGCTCCTTGTCTTTTGGTGTGACTCACTTCTCGTAACACCACGTGGTAAATTGAGGGCACACCAGAAACATCTGTCTTATTGTCGTCTTTCAGATCTACAAAGTTTTTTTTTTTTCTTTTAAAGGAAACAAAACAGAACCCCAGCAAGCCCGTATTCCTCCAGCTGGAGAATGGGAGGTTTGCAGCGCGGTCATGGGCACAGATAGGAGATAGAGCAGGATGCACTGTGGATAGAGCTGGGTCTGCAGATGAACACGGAGTTCACTGTTCAAAGAGGTGATGAGGCCAGGCTAGAGGAGAGAGACCCGTCTCCTCACACAAAGCCCAGAGACTCCACACGGAGCAGACTTCTTCAGCACTTAGCACTTTAGCTTTGGAAGCTAGGAAGTCACGTGTTTTGCACTATACAGAGCTAAACAGTTGCAGCAACACTTCTTGCATTAATAAAAAAAAAAAAGTGAGTCTTGATCTGGGTGTTGGTGGCGCACGCCTTTAATCCCAGCACTTGGGAGGCAGAGGCAGGCGGATCTCTGTGAGTTCGAGGCCAGCCTGGTCTCCAGATCGAGTGCCAGGATAGGCTCCAAAGCTACATAGAGAAACCCTGTCTCGAAAAACCAAAAAAAAGAGTCTTATCTTTCCTGTAATGGAAGTGAAAAATGGGTCTTCACTGCTTGTGTTACTGAAGGGTTTGCCCTTGCTGATCCCTGCCTTTGTATGTGAAAATGTAACTGAAGATACAAATCATAAGATTGTCCCTGTAAGAGACCGTCACAGTCAGGGTTACTGTTGCTGCCATGAACACCATTACCAAAAGCAAGGTGGGGAGAAAATGGTTTATTTGGCTCACGCTTTCACATCATCATAGTCCATCACTGAAGGAAGTCAGGACAGGAACTCAAACAGGGCAGGATCCTGGAGGCAGGGCTGATGCAGAGGCCATGGAAGACGCTACTTACTGACCTGGTCCTCATGCCTTGCTCAGCCTGCTTTCTTATAGGGCCCAGGACCACCAGCCCAAGGATGGCACCACCCACAATGGGCTGGGCCCTCCCCCATCAGTCAGTACTTAAGAAACTGCTCTATAAACTGATCTTATGGAGGTATTTTCTCAATTGAGGCTCCCTCCTCTCAGATGACTCTACCTTGTGTCAAGTTGACATGAAACTAGCTGGGCACATTCATCAAAAAGTATTCTAAACTAAAATATAAACTCTCAGAGTCTTTTTGTTTGATGGATTACAAAGCAGGAGAACAAAGCCCTTGACGTCTTAGTAGCTAATAAAGTAGCAAAACAAAGGGAACCATACATGAATAGACATACGTGTCTACACATGCACAGGGTGTGATTAGGCAGGCATAGAGTTCAAAGTAATTAGAAGTGTTTCTAGGCTCCTGAAGGCTCCAGGGGCAAACATGCTTGCTGCCAAGCCTGATGTGACTGTAAGGTAGATCACTAGTCCCCATTAGGTGTTCTCTGGCCTCCACAAGTGTGCTATATATTACAGTGGCCTGCACATACACACATCATATCTGCACAATAATGATGATGATGATGATGATGATGATGATATATTAAGAAAATTTTGAAAGAACTATCCTAAATAAAGCTTTCATAAAGGAGTGACATCTAAGATAACACTGGAAAAGTTAAAGGAAAATTGAAGCAGGCTTTGACTCGGGTTGTAAAAATGGATGTTTGTTTTTCAACTTTTTCTCCATGTAAAATGAAAGTATTGTGTCATAATAAGCCTTAGATGAATCATGTTCCACCTACGAAAGGGATGAAAGCCCATTAAAATTATTTTTAAAACAATAGATGCATTTTTTCAGGAATAATTACTTTTTGTTGTTTTGGGGAGTTGGTGAATGGGGTCCCAGGTCCCAAAGGTGAGGCTGGTCTTGAACTGCTCACCCTCCTGCCACAACCTTGATTGCTGAGGTTTAAGAAGTGAGATAGTATGCCCAGCTGTTTTATATTTTTAACAAGATTTAAGCAACCACAGGAAAGAAAGTACAACTAACAAGTGTTTGAGACTCACACTGAGAGTGGCTGCTGGGCCTTACTGAATGTTTCCTAAAGTAAATAGGTTGTGGTTGGAGACTTTAGTGAAGGCACAAAATTAGACAGAATCAAAGAAGGCCACAGAGTGGATGGAGAGGTGGCTTGGTGGTTAAAAGCCCTTGCTACTCTTGCAGAAGCTCCAGATTCTGAGATCAGTTTCCAGCACCCAAATCAGGCAACTCACAACTGCCTGTATTTTCAGCTCCTTGGGAATCTGATGCCCTCTTCTGGTTTCTATGGAAACTGCATGCACATGGTGCGCTTACACTGTAGGCAAAACAAGTCATACACATAAAATAAAAAATAAACTTTTTTTAAAAAAGGAAAGGGAGAAAAGGAAGAATGCCACAGAATCCACACAACTAAAGTACCTCCCCATTTGGCTTTTATTAGTTTGTTGATCTGGGGTCTTGGTCTCTCTGTGTAGCCCAGGCTGGCCTCAAATTCTTGACCTTCCTACCCCAGCCTCCCAAGTGCTAGAATTACAGGCCTCTACCACCATACCTGCCTCACATTTTTTTTTTATGGGTTAGAAAAGTGGTTGCAGACTACATTTCCAAGAAGGCCGATGCCTTCTGCTCCTCCCCAGAATATACAGGGTGCTTCTTTCAGTTTTATTTTATTTTTTTGAACCACAATTGAATTTTGCTGAAATGCCATTAGAGATCACAGTTCTCAATAAGCAGGGAGTTGGTACAGCATGCTGCTTGCAAATTCTGGAACCTTCTTAGTTCAGGATATATGTCACTCAATGAGTCTGTCTTATTAAAAACAGCCTTAGCAGCTTTGCTTCACAAAAATGCAGAGCTAACATTTTTTTTAAGGGCCCACTGGAGCTGCAGCAGATGTACAGCAGGCTGCTAGGAATTCAGTGCTGGCGTGAGTTCTGCACATGGGGAGCTAAGAGGAAAAGGTGGATTTTGCTGAAGACAATGGCTTTCTGGTTTTAAAAATAGCTGGAGAATGTCTGTACATTTGGCTCTTCCTCTAGCTGGAAAGGTGTGAATAACTGGTGTCACTTGGCGGTGATGAAATAGAAGGCTCATTGTCTGTTGTTTGAGAGTATCACTTGGTATCTCAGGCTGACCCAGAACTTACTATATAGCCCAGGCTGGCCTCAGACTTAGGGCAGTCCTCTTGCCTCAGCCTCACAAGGGCTGGCATTGCAGGTGTAAGCTGCCACACCCAGTTCTCATCATTACAGATGTGTCCAGGCTTTCAGTGTTTTCCGTCACCCACCTCCCAGTTAGGATCTGCTCCACTTCCTAATGAGTAATTAGAAGACATCTTGGAGCTCTAATGAAGCGAATTAGTTCTAAAATGACACTTTCTCTAGCATGTTATGTGATGTCTTTGAGTTTCAGTGGAGTGAGCCAGACTTCTTTCTGATAAATGTTTACTAAAACAAAAGCCTACACTACATAATTGACTTCAGGGATCACTCTCCTAAAGTACCTGGGATCAGTAATTGTGAAAGTCAGGACATTGCACAGCCAAAAGAGAAGTCTGCATTTGACAGGCAAAGATCCTGTATCTTGCAATGCCTCCAGAGTCCCTTTATCCATGTTAGCATTTTAATATGTGTCCAGAATTTAAAGAGGAAATACAGAATATGAATTTTGTGCTATTTTTATTTGAAGAAACAACATCAAATAGTGAACTGTTATAAAGTGTTGTGGAATGGGCAATGGCAGGTGCACCCTCCAGCTTGGGCTGATTCTCCTTTTATTTCACGTAGTGGCCATGCATATCCAGATCAGTAGACTGATGAGCTCCATATGCAAGACAGCAAACTAGTTAAAAGTCAGTCAGAGATGGGTGTGACTGCCACTCTATGTGGGAACTACTAAAGAGACTCACTGTGGTCCAGAGGGTACCAGTTAAGATATTTAAAAATTGGAAAATAGCCTCTAGCGACCATTAGCAGTAAGGTTGGAGAGATGACTTAGGTGGGAAACAAGGCAGATGCCCTGAGGGTGAAGGGTAACTGTTATCTGACTTCATAGAAGGGGGGATCGTAGAATCTCCATTTCTGGAAATGTTTTTAAACAGCACAGATCTCTTGGGAGCAGTGTTGAAGTTCAGTCCTGCCCAGAGGCGGAAAGATTTGCTGAATTATGCCTGTGTGATCTTGGGAGTCATTGAGAACCCTCGAAGGCAGGAAAGATTCTTTACTTTGCTGGCTGAAACTATTGTTTCATAGCTATTCATTTGAAAGTGGTTTTTTTTTTTTTGTGGGCATATCAGTATCAAATTTGTATCTGCAGTCAACGGTTTAAGTTATGTGTATTATACAATCTGAATCTGTGCGTAGTGATGACACTGTTGTAAGCATGAGTTAGTCTTTTATGTTTGTTTAATTTGTGTGTATGTTTGAGAGAGGAAATGGAAAAGAGAGAAAGGGGAAGGAGGAGGAGATTGAATATATGTATGTGAGTTGTGACATATCACTCTCCCTTATTCCTTTGAGACGGTCTTTCACTGAGCCTGGAGCTAGGCTTGTAGCCCCAGAAAGCCTCCTGACTCTGCACCCCTCCTCCATTGCTGGGGTTCTGGACCCCATGTGACCACACCCAACTTTTTACATGGGTTCTGGAAATTTGAACTCAGCTCTTCATGCTTTGAAAGTGAACGCCCTATCTACTGAGCCCCCGCTCCAGCCCATCTGTCTTTTACTATACAAAAAGTTACCTGCTTCCTTGCAAAGTTTCAGTGCCACTAATCATCTGATAAATAATTCCAAAGCAATGAATATAAATATTGCAGGCTTCAAAGATGAATTAGATCTGGTTCCTGCCTTCAGGGAACTTCACGTACACGTGGAGCTAAACCATTCCCAGATCTTCCACCCAGATCTTATGCCTGCCAGGGTGGCTAGGGATTCGACCCAACAAATTTGTTAATGAGAGTGGCATGTCCCTATATGAAAAGTTTGGGCAAGCCTGTGTTATGAGTAATAGAGGAAAATGGGAGAGGAGCAGAGAAAATGATTAAGCAGTGTTGTGAGATTTCAGAGAAGGAGAAAAAAAATCTATCCTTTGGTTGTAACCCAACAGTGTTTTCTGGAAGAAAATGCATTGAGCTGCACCTTCAGTATGAAGCATTCTGAAGGGTGGGAGTGAAGAATAGGGTGGGCTTGTGACTCGTCATCATCCCAGGAGGACACACTCCACTGGGATGGGCGAGCAAGGGAAGTAGCTGTCAAGGAACTGGCGGTGTCCAGTCTGGTCTGCCAAGCCGAGTTTACTCATTGGGATTGTCCCTTCGTGTGTTGAAGCTGTGGAGGATCCCTGTGCGGGTGAAAAAAAAAGCCCTATTGTGCAGCTCCAGAGCCATCCCTGAGAGCTGTAACTTTGAAGCTAAAGCTGTTTGTTATGAGCATTCTCCAAAAGTGAATTCCAAGAATCAAGAAAGCCATGCAAAGGGGTCAAGACCATGCTGGGGAAACCCACAAACAGCTGACCTGAGCAAGTAGGAGCTGATGGACCTGACTCTGACAGCTGGGGAGCCAGCATAAGACCAAACCAGGCCCCCTTGAAAGTGGGTGTCAGTTGCGGGGCCTGGGCAGTCTATGGGGCTGCTGGCAGTGGAATCAGTATTTATCCCTAGTGCATGAATGGGCTTTGGGAGCCCATTCCCTATGGAGGGACACTCTCTCAGCCTAGATGGGGAGGGGGGTGACTAGGTCCTGCCCCAAATGATGTGATAGACTTTGGTGATCCCCGTGGGAGGCCTCACTGTCCCTGAGGGGTGGATGGGGATGGGATAGGGGGATGGTGGGGGGAATAGGAGGACAGAAAGGAGAAGGAACTGGGATTGGTATGCAAAATAAGAATGTTATTAATTTTAGAGGCAGGTGGATCTCTGTGAGTTCAAGGCCACCTGGTCTCCAGAGTGAGTGCCAGGATAGGCTCCAAAGCTACACAGAGAAACCCTGTCTCGAAAAACCAAAAAAAAAAAAAAAAAAAAAGAATGTTATTAATTTTAAAAAATCAAGAAGGCCAGACATTTAAATGGTTCTTTATTGGGGGGGACTTCTGAAAGCTTTTTGCCCTGGGACTCAGAAACAGGTAGTCAATATGTGCACTTCTCAGTGTGATTTCATCTTCTTACCTGGACCATCCCTGGGAACTCATGTTTCTTGGAACACAGCCTGGGAGGTATGTTCTGTGCATTTGATGATAATGGCTAGAGGAGAGGTAGTGCATTTGTGTGGAAAGACAAGGTAGGAGTCTACACTTGGTAGCTGCATGGAGGGTTAGTGCCTGCAAGAGCAGATGGCTGAGTTACCAGCCATACTCAGCCAAGGATTGCATGCTGACACAGGGAGGAAAAAGGGAATCCCAGATTGTGAGGGGGGTGACCTTCACTGTGCTAGAGATGGTAGCACGGACAGCTAGGAGAAGGAACTAGTGTGAGTAGAAATCTACCTGTATAGTGTTATTTGAGAAGGTATGGCAGAGCCAATTTTAAGGTTTCCATGCACACCACTAGACTTCGAGGGGGAAAGGGGATTCTTATTAAACGTGTGTGTGTGTGTGTGTGTGTGTGTGTGTGTGTGTGTGTGTGTGTGTGTGTGGTTAATATGTCTGCCTGTTAGAATTCTGGATAAATAGCAGTTTCTATCTGAATCCATTACTGTAGGAAAGTTACACCTAAACCACTGCTATTTTATCCATCAGACATTAACAAGCCTCCTTTCATCTCCATTGAGTATTTCCCCAGCCTGATTTACCTCTCTGGAGCTAATTCTCAAGTTTAATATTTTGTTCTTTCATTTAGGTGTTTGCCTTTGATTATTGCTTTTGGTCCATGGATGAATCAAACACAACAAAATATGCTGGTAAGTTGGCTGTTTCGTTTGGGCCACTGGCCTCCTCCGTTATGTCTGGGTTCTCTAGTTATTCTGGAGTTTTGTTTTCCCACGTGTCTCACAGCCACTGTCTCGTTGTAGTGGGTGCGTTTGGAAAGTTGGTGATCTGGCTCAGCCACGTTCTGGCTAAGCAGGCTTAGACTAGGTTTGAAAACCTCAATAGAGGGGTGCATGCAATGGTGAGCACCGGTGATCCCAGGACTGAGGAGGCTGAAGCAAGAGGACTGCCCCCGAGTTCAAGGCCAGTGCAGGACTCAGCTGTACAGCTAGTATTAGGCTAGGCAGTGCTGTATAGCAAGACTCTGACTTCCCCCCATCCCTGCAACAAAAATTTCAAAACCTCATTAGTTGCTCCCCTCCTAAGGGTGTCATTATCCTCGGGATATTCCCAAGTCAAGCCTAAACTTTACAAGTTTTCACGGCTATAGAAAACCTGATTCAAGACAACATGGACGGACTACAGTTGCTCAGGGGGGATATCATAGAGATGGCACTGAAAGTGAGCAAGTATATAATTATATGTAAATAAAAATAAAAAATTAAAATATAGTTTTTCCCTTTATGAGTATTGAGGTTAGGTCACCTGATTTAGTCATTCCAAAATGTATACACATAGTAATATGTGTATGCAACACCATAAATACCAGTTTTACTTGTTAATTTAAAAAGGGGAGCGGTAATGAGGAATGCAGGAGAAGGTATCCAGAGTAGAAGTCAAGTCCAAGGACCGTGAGGTGAGAGCTGGGACCTGCTTTGGCCCCTTGGGATAAGAGCTTAATTTCTCTGCAAGTCATCCTGCTCCCTATAATGAAGGAATGGCAGCTCTATGCCATATGGGTGCTGGACCTGTTAACTGGGGACCATAAGTGTTGGCTGATGGAAGGTGACTGTAAACAATGCTCCATTTGGGCTTTTTGTAGGGAAGGGGCTGGGCATTGTGCTAGCAAAGGCCTAAGCAGCCAGTGCAATGGGGCAACGGTGGCAGGGAATTCGCAAAGCTAAGCTAGGAAGTAGAGACAAGCGGGGTGAGAAATTGAAGCTGTGGCGTGGGCTGCTTAAGACAATGTGAAGAGGAGTCAGTTTTCCTCCCTTCCGAGTCCCTCAGCACGTGTCTTCCATTACTGCCTGCGGATACCCCTGCAGCCTCCTGCAGTGTAGCACTCGGCCCACAAACTTTCTTTTCAGCCAAGTACAACTTCATTGGATCCAGATGAGAAAATATTTGTGGAATTTGGGATCTTATAAACACTAGGATCAGAATTATGAAAAAGATAAACATGATTTTTAATGTACCGAATGCCTGCCATTGATGCACTTTTGGTTCCATGATCACTTCAGATATGTTCCAGTTACCCTTGAAATAGGACAGCACATCTTTGCCATGCTGGAGTGAGGGGTAGATTTTTCTTATCCTGTAGATATCGTCAGTATTACACACCTACTATGACACTCTTAGCAAAAGGTAAGATTCGTGGTTGCTGTTCTCTCGGGTATTTGACTTATACAAAATCTGTGTCGAAAATACACGGCTTGTGGATGAGGTTGTTGGTTTCTGTACTAATTTGAGTTCTGTTTTCTTCACTTAAAAGAAACAGCAGTTCTTAACTGTGAATAGGAACATTAAGATGGAAGCATTCATTCTCTGGTGAGAATAAGGGACTTGAGGAGAGGGAAGCATAGATTTCCTGAAACCAACCTATTTGTCAGGCCCCATGAATAATGGCCTCATTGAGACTGGGTCGGGGCTCTCAAAGCAGCTCTCAAAAGTGGGGTCTGGCAGGCCGAGTGGGGGTTGGTAAATGCATGGACTGAGCAAGCCAAGGATGCCAGAGCCCTCAAGAGTCATGTGCTGTGTCAGAACATTAAATCCTCAATGAAGTTTTACTGTTTATTAGGAGCTATTGCAAGATGCTCTACCCTCTGGCTTTTCAACCTGAAATTCTAAGTTCTCTGGAAATGGTAATGGCACTTCAGGGCATGGGTAGAGTGCTTAAAGAATGTGAACTCTTACATCAGACTGTGGGGGTCTCATTCTCGGCCCCCATCTCGGTGCTTACTGTGTGTCTTACTGGATCCTTTTACCTAGTACTTGTCCGGAAAAACGTATCCTCATATGTCTCATTGTCTCACTGTGAGTGACAGTCACTAGCATCAGTATGTTGGCAAGAAAATGGCCTGGGCGGGGATTTATGGCACTTGGTTTTGCTTCAAGCCGCTAGGCTTCGGTGAGATAAAGATAACCTTTTTCTTCATCTGTGAACAGGATGAGGTAAATGAGGAGCTGCAGCCATGCCTCCCATAAAGCTGAATCATCCATTTTGTACGGGCAACACAGCTGTGGCGACTTCTCAGAGGCAAATCAAAGGCTGACTTGTTCAGCCATTTGCGATGCAGGAAAGTGTCTTTGGGGCATTGTGCGCTTGAAGTACGTCTTCCTCCTTTTAGCCTCTTGATGAGATCGGTATAGTAATGTTTGGTGGGTTTTTTTTAAGTCAGAAGCAAAAGTCTTTGTGGTAGGACTAAGTGAGAAAAAGGACAGACAAATAAATAGGCTGGAGACCCAAAACACGGCCTCTCTGCATAAACCTACCTCTTCTCCCAACCCCATCATGCAACCACACATAAATCTCATTAAAAGATTATAAAGTGGCTGTATTGGGATCAATAGTGATAAACTTGAGCCATCTTAGTAAATGATGACATCATGCTAATGGTAATTAAGACCTTCTTGATGAGGAATCAATACATTAAAAATGTCATTTCCTAAAGTGAGTCCTGTCAGTGGTTAAGTGATTTCCAATAGCTTTGTCGTTTATATCCTGCGTGCGTCTCTTTAAATCTTACTTCGGGTATGAAAAGCGGCCTGGGGGCTACAGAGATGGCTCGGGGGTTAAGAACCACTCGCTGCTCTTCCAGAGAACACGTGGTGTGCCTCACAATCTCCTGTGACTCCAGCTCCAGGGGATCTGATGTCCTCTTGTGGACTCTGCAGGCACCAGCACACATGTGGCATATACACAGACACATAACAAATAAAAATAAAACTATTATTTTTAAAGGAAAGAAAGAATAGCAGTCTGGTAGTGGTATATGTGGGGGTCAGTGTGGATAACACTTCTTACCTGGGAAATTCTGAACATGAACCTAGAAATTATGTAATCTTTCTTGCCATATGGCGTGTTTCTCAAATTTGCTGAGGCCATGTGTTCTTGGATATTTGTTGGTACTCCAAACCTAGAAGAAAAGATGTCCAGCTGAGTCCCACCTCTCCTCACTTTGTTCATGCTGTGCAAGGCTAGAAGAGCACCTTCATTATGAGGCCTGAGCTGCCGGCCGGTGGCCATGTTTGATTCTATTACCATCATGGGGGTGTGTGCACTCAGAGGTTGGGATGATTAATTTCACATTGCTTACGGGAAGCAGGGACAGTAAGACAACAGAGCCTATATGCACCAAAATTTATATTCTAGAACCAGTGTTTGCCAAATTAGAACCAAATTGTCAGCATAATAGTACAATACAAATTTGTCTTAACATATTTAGGCCTAAGTATTTGACCTTTGAAGTGTTCTCCTAGTAACTACCTGGAGAAAGCACAGGCTCTTGGCGTCGGGCTTCTTGGGCTCAGACAGTAGGCAGTCATCACGACTTCATTAATGTGAATCTGAGGATGAATTGAGACTTACAACAAGTTCTGTGCATCCGGAAAACCGCTGATAATTGTTAGCCATTGTGTAAAGCTGTAGACGTTCTTCGTGCAGTCATTGGGAGCACTAGTGGTTAGCTGTTTAAATATCTAGTGTTGTCCAAAGTCTAGAGCCCATGTTCTTGGTTGACTTTTGTTTGAACACTTCCCCCACAAGAGCTGTGAACACCATAGCCATGAGTTCTAGAAGCGACAGTAGGCCTGTGTCTGCTACCTTGTTGGAGAGAGCTGTTGTAAAATGCTTTGAGAGCCAAGGGACACTTCTTTGTCAGCAGGGGTTTGTGTGGAGTCAGGCTTCCTAGTCAAGCTAGCTTTGTTTTCTTTTTTCATCCTTGGCACTGGTACCCAGGTAGGAGTTTTCTTGTCCCCTCCCCTGTGAGTCAGCCACTTTATCCAGCAACAACAACAACCAAAAAAAAAAAAAAAAAAAAAAAAAAGGAGCCCAGCTTATGCTGAACCCTAGCTGTGTCCCCGATTGGAAACATTGTTGGGTAAGTCACTCCCTGCTATGGTACAAGTGACACTTCCCCAGACTGCAATGCTGATAGCACTTGGAAGCTACCGTGGAAAATGGCCTGTGGTTTACTTTTAGCTTGTGGCCCAGTTTCTCAAGTTCCCTTTACCAGGTCCCTTCCTGGTAAACTTCTGAAGTTGATTAAGAATTAATGTTTGCACCTCCAAGTTGAACCTTAAAGTCTTTGTTTCTTTATCTGAACTGTAGTTTGCGTTCATTTAACTTAAATATGGCCTGAAGTCTCTGAACGTGAGAAATTTTGTGAGCTGCACTCCACACACCAAAGGCCTTTGAGGAAGGAATTTGCTTCAACCTCATCCAAATAAGGCCTTTTTCTCCCTTGGAGGTGTGCAAGCAAGACCTGTCTATGCTTGTACCATCCAGGTGCCCTGATTTGGAGCTGGGCCCCTGCCAAGTCCAGACTCATCAAAATTACTGTGGCTGTCCGCCCTGTGTAAAGGGGAAAGCACCTTCATAAAGAACGAGGTCCAGGAATTGCTGCTTAAAAACATACAGCCAAGCTCCCCTGACTCCAACTCCAAAGAGAAAAGAAGGGGCTTGAGAAATGGATTAGATTTGGGGTTGTGTTTGTATTGGTTAGCTTCCATAGCTATAGGGAACCTGAGGCCCAGGCTTTGGAGGCTCCAGTTCATGACTGATTGGCCCCATTGCTTTGGCACTGAGAAAGGCCACATACAATGACAGAACTGTGAGGTGGAAGAAAACTCTTACCTCAAGGTCAAGAAATAAAGAGGGAAAAACTGGGGTTCTAAACCCTCTTCAAGCACCCCCTAATAGCCCAAGAACTCCCCCCCCCCCGTTTTAGGTTCCTATCTCCTCCCACTAGTACTCCTTGGACAACATTCTTTAACTTGTGAAACTTTGGGGACATTGAAGATCTCAGCTCTAGCAATGTCATTCCGATCTCAGATGATCTTCCATCGAGGAGATTCTGTTTGTGAGCTAAGTGTGCTGTGCCCTGCTTAAGAGTTTTGTTGGCTATGATGTGTCTGCTTTTCTCTGTCTTTCTTTTGTTTTGTTTTGTTTTGTTTTCCTTTTTTGGTTCTTCCGAGACAGGGTTTCTCTGTATTGCTTTGGAGCCTGTCCTGGAACTCGCTCTGTAGACCAGGCTGTCCTCGAACTCACAGAGATCTGCCTGCCTCTGCCTCCAGAGTGCTGGGATTAAAGGCGTGCACCACCAATGCCCAGCATGTCTGCTTTTATTAATCTGAATTATAAAGAACATAGGTCATACCCTCTCTTTTCATTCTCCTGCTTTCTAGGCCCCAGCCCATCGTGTTCTGCCCCGTGCCTATTCAGTGGGCAGATGTTGGGCTCAGGACTACTGTAGCTGTCTTTTCCCTTTGTTCCCAGTTCTCTCCTTTAGTGCTTTGCTATCAATACCTTGCTATGTAAAGACAGTTGCCTAGGATCCTTGCACGGTGACTGGGAGCCCATTGCTGCTGTTGCCAGGGGGTCAGGTGATGCCCACATATGGAGACCTAGTGGTGTTGGCTTTTCAAAGATCTGTATCATACGTGACTCAGTGTTGGGTGACTCAGACTGTGACTCCGTATGCAGAAATCCCACACAAGGGCTCCTGTTACTGCTCTGACATTGTTATAGGTTTCCCTGGGCATGCCCGGGTTTTATAACTTGTCCACATGGTTATAGGAGGTCCGATTATTAACGGTGAGGTCAGACGCGACATGCCCTGTAGATTCACCACACCAGGCATGTGGAGCTGATGTCTCCAGAGATACCTCCTCCCTAGCACAGGTTCTGCTAAGAAGCCACAGGCCTCTTGGGTTTGACAGTGTTGTGGCTTTGCTCTGTTGGTCTGGGTTGGGGAACAAATACCCATAGATCCCCCTCTTTCCCACAGGACTTCTGAACTTCCCTGTAGGCTTTCCTCTAGAAAAACAGCCCTCCCTTCTGCTTGAGTGTAAACCATAAACTGTAATTGGGAAACATTCAGGGTGGGGATATTGCATCTTTTATGAGATCTGCCCAGGCAGGGTTTGAATTCCCTGGTTCCCACCATGCAGCATAAACAGCTGCTTTGCTTTTTTCTTTTTCTTTTTTTTTTTTTTTTTTTTTTTTTTTTTTTTAGCCAAGGTTCAAAAAGCAGTGGTAAATCATTTTTTCCTGTGCTGAGAAAGACTCCTAGGTTTTTAAAAAAAATGGAAGTAAACAAAAGAAAATGTTTTTTAAAAAGTTAAAAAGCCTCACAGCTGGGGATGTAGCCGAGCGGTAGAGCTCGTATCAAGCGTGTGTGAGACCCTGCATTCAGTCCCCAGTACTGCAAAGCGGGGAAAAGGCCTTCATTTGTCTGGGTTACCATGGGTCTGGTGTAGGTCTTTGGGATGTCCTGTGTTCTAAGGCAGAGGGAAGTGAAGCCATCCCTGTGCTGCCTTCGGAGTCTGCTGTTGACCAGGACAGGATCTGGACCACAGACACAGGAAGGACTTTGAAGACTTGGTTAACAGTTTGGATCTTGGCCACTTGCACAGCTATTCTTCCTCTAATAGTGGTTCCCTGAAGGTTGCTGAACAAAAGAATTGCTTGAGCATAACTGCAGCCCAGGGTTCATGTGTTCACACAGCCCCAGGGTGGAAAAATAATGAGAAGTCCCTAGAATTGGTCCCATTCACTGTTTTATTGACGCTATTCATTGTATTGTGTTCTTTCGCCCTGCAACCTCTATCCTAATGGCACAAAAGAATGGGAGCTAGTTTACTGGATCCTATCCTTTAACATGCTCTGAACTAAATTATGATGTTCTGTTTTCTTCTTGTCATCCCCAGATATGTGTATGTGAGTGAACACACACACACACACACACACACACACACACACACACACACACACACACCACGTCCTCTGCCTACCTCCCACCACGCCATCTTAAATAAGAAACACTCCCCCTTACATTATCAGTGAAACTTCACCAGGGGGACCATGACGACAGCTAGAAAAACATGGCAATAGACGGGTCCTTTCTAAGAACTGCTGTCTTACCTTCTGTTCTCTCCTCCTTAAAGCTAGGATGCCCCAGAACCTTGCAGAGATGGAAGGAAAAGTGATTAACTGCTGACTTCCTTCTTTGCACCAAACTAATGGTGTGACTCACAGAGAAATTACTAAAACCCATCCCAGGCTTTGCCCTGGTTAGGTGCTGTGGCAGGTGCCTCTGTAACCCAACCTGACAACCCAGGAAGGTAGAGAGGAGTGCTCACGGTTTGCCCCTGAAGACATCAGCACTTCCCAAGGTCACTCAGCTGGTGAGATGGATCCTATCCTTTAACATGCTCTGAACTAACTGCTCACAACTTTAAAAAAAAAAAAAAGTGTGAGTGGTTGCCTGTCTAATCTGGGTGTGGAACCCATGAACAGAAATCATAAAGGAAAGAGAAAGGATTTGAGCATTACAAATTTTGTTTTTAGGGCTGGGCGGTGGCAGCACACACCTGTAGTCCCAGCACTCGGGAGGTAGAGGCAGTCAAGTCTGAGTTTGAGACCAGCTTGGTCCACAGAGTGAGTTCCAGGACAGCCAGGGCTACACAGAGAAATGCTGTCTTGGAGGGGGCAGGATTTTTTATTTTTAATTACATCTTAGATGTGTGCCATGTGGTCGTCAGAGGACAGCCTGTGGGAGTGCGTTCTTTCCTTCCACCATGTGGGTCCCAGGGGTCAGAGTCGGGTCATCAGGAGGGAGGCTCTGTTACCGGCTGGGCGGTTGCCAGGCTTTCTCCCTGCTGCCCATTTTTAATACTTGAGTATGAAACATCAAGAATGTTTCATGAAACAGTGGGGAAAGGTTTACAAACATGTACGATAGACCAGCGGTTGATGTCTTTAATATGTAAGAAAAGAAGCAAGGGGCTCAACTAACACAGGGCTCAAACTGTCCATTTACTGGACATTAAACCGAGTGAGCAGAAAGAAAGGAAAATAGGGCTTTCTTCCTTCTTGATGTAGTCGGAAGGAAGACGAGCGATGGGCACCAGTGGCCGGTGTTGGGGATCTCCCCTCTGTCAGAGAGAAGGGTCTCACACAAGGCATGGAGAAGCCAGCAGTTTAATTTGGGGAATCCCTGCAAAGTTATCCTCTGACCTCTCCACATGTGTACGCTCACACGCGCTCACACGCGTGCACACACACACACACACACACACACACACACACACACACACACACACACACTGTTGGAAGCATACTAAATAAAACTTTTTTAAAAATAAAGTCCATGTGGATGAGGGAACTAGTTATTTGTTTTTTGTCTTAAAGAGAGTAAGTTTCCTTTGGGATATGAAGTCATCATAAAATGTACTCCGGTCTCTCTAGGAATCTGGTTGTAAATTTGTGAAAACACATGGTCTTCACAGTAGTTCTTTCTATTTTTCTCTTTTCTGAGTTGTGTCTTAGCATAGTTATTTAGGGATTAAAAAGAAGTGAAAGGCGAGCTTGTTGGTTTAAGATACCTTTATTCAAAACAATACCAGCCAGATGCAAGCCAGAGCGTGCCCAGGGGCAGCAAGGCAGGGAGGCCCGAGAGAAGGGGCAGCAGAAGGGGCTTTCCCTGTGTCTCTTAAGAAGCCCTCCTGCATCATCCTGACCTCACCCTGACCACGCCTTGATAGGCGTGGTCAGGCACACCTGTAGCCAGCCCTTAGGAGGCGTGGTTACGGTGTCTGCCTACAAAGGAGGAAAAACATTTCTTTCTACAAACACACTAAAATATCTGTTTTATATGTTTATATATGTATTTACACATAAAAATATATGTACATATGGATATTTGTTCTATTGTCTTTCAAATTTTTCTCATTTACCCATTACCAGAATAAAACTTTATTAATATGCAAACCATGGGGCTGGTGGGGTGGCTCAGCAGGTAAAGGTGCTTGTTGCCAAGCCTGATGACCTGAGTTCAATTCCTGGAACTAACATAGTGGAAGGGGAGAGAATTGTCTCTTGCAAGTTGTCCTTTGATCTCCACACACTCATCTACACGTTTACACAAGTAAATGTGACAAGCTTGGGTTTATGTTCTGCTATCAAGCATAATAGCATAAAAATTTAACTATCTTCTAAAACCGTCTGAATATATTTAGTGGAACTCAGACTAGGTAATATTTCCCATGCATGTTTATTGTTACAATGTCTAGGAAAGGAATTCATCAGCACAGAAGTAATTCGTATTTTTTTATTTTATTTATGATCATGTGTATGATGTATGCCTTTACATGTTTCATGGATCACATTGGGAGGCCAGAGGACAATTTTCTGAAGTTAGATTTTTTGTTTATTTGTTTTTATTTTTCAAGACAGGGTTTCTCTGAAGCTTTGGAGCCTGTCTGGCACTCACTCTGTAGACCAGGCTGGCCTCAAACTCACAGAGATCTTCCTTCCTCTGCCTCCCGAGTGCTGATTGCTGAGAGTAAAAGTGTGCCTCACCACCACCTGGCTTGAAGTTGGTTTTTTACTTCCACCCTTACATGGGTTGTAGGGATTTTGCTCAGGTCACCCAGCCTGTGTGTCAATCAAGAATCTTTACCCACTGAGCCATCTCTCCAGCCTGATTTGTACGTTTTTAATTAAAAATTACTTAAAGAGTCCAAACATTCTGTTGACATATCTATTCATACCCATGTGTCTTGTTGGCCAGAGGCCGACTCTCATCCTTTGGGACTTACTGAAACAGTCATACTTTGTGTAAATGGAAACAATCAATTATTTCCTCTTAAGCTTAAAGAACAATCTTTCAGGGACTTAATTATCACTTATTAGGAAAGGAGCCTCAGATAGAAATACAGAAGGCTGAGAGCAGCTGTATCTACCCAGGAAAGAGTCAGCAAGTAGGAATGCCTGCTGCATGCCTTCTGTTCAGCAGGACTGCTGCAGCCCTGTCATCACAGCCTGGTAGTTGAAGCCAGAATGATGGATGGATGGATGGATAGATAGATAGATAGATAGATAGATAGATAGATAGATAGATAGATAGTGCTGCAGGGAAACCTATGAGAGTTTATAACACCATGGAGACCAAGGTTGAGAGCCACTGACCAGCCACTTATCAGTGACCCACAGCATGAGTTCCTGACTATGGATCGTCTGTCATCATCTTTATACCTGCTCTGCCTGTGTGCTGTAAGGATCTGCTGATGGAAACTTGGGAAGTGTGACGACAGGTAAGACACTGGATGGGGAGTCCTTTTCCTTCTTAGAAACATAAGCAAGGTAGATTAGTTCTGTCTTGTTTAGTATTTCCTAGAGTTTGGACATAGCCTGAACTGAAATTCGCTGGGTTTTTTTGTTTGTTTGTTTCTTGTTGCTACTGCTGTTGTTGCTTTTGAGGCAGGGTTTCATGCATCGTACATTGACCTTAAACTTGTTTTGTAGCCAAGGATGACCCTTAACTCCTATTCTGCCTGCCTCTACCACTCAAGTGCTCAGGTTCCAGACAGGTACAAAGTGCCTGAATTTACTCTTGAGATAATAGACAGGCAAGATCAGAAGTTCAAGGCCACCTTGCATCAAAAAAAAATTAAAATAAAATAAATAAATAATAAAATAAAACAAAATGGCTCTTGCATCTTATATACCAGGAAATTCTTTATTTTTCATATGATTTTAGTATACATAACCTAATTTGTTGGATGTTTTTTCCAATTAATTGTCTCTAGCTTTAGTTATTTGCCCTTGAAAGCATATTAAGTCACTCCTCCCATGCCCAGCCTCTTTAGCTTTAGGAGCAAAGTTCGGAAATTTTACATCTCACTACCTAATCCTGGAAGAGCCTTAAATTGCTGGTATAGACTTCGAGAGATGCTCTTTTCTGAGTCCCTTTCTCAACTCAAACTCTGTCTCAATCTCTTTTGTGCTGCTGTGAGGGAATCCCCGAATCTGGATAATTTATAAACAACAGATTTATTACAACTTAGATGACTAAGAGGTTGAGAATTGAGGAGTGGTGTCTGCAGAGCGTCCACTTGCTGCAGAAGGCACCCAACAACGAGTGAGAAGGGCTGTAGTAGTACTTTCTAGTCAGGACCGCCAGCCTGCAAATAATGCCACAGAGACTTATTACTGATTATGAAAGCTCAGCCCTAGGTTAGGCTTGTTCCTAGCTAGTTCTTATAACCTAAATTAACCCATGTCTTTTAATCTAAGGCTCATTACCTTATCTCCACACTGCTGATCCTGCTTCCTCCGCATCTGGCTGGAGACTCCCCCTTTCTTCTTCCCAGAGTTCTCTCTCTGACCAGAAGTCCCGCCTATATTCTCCTGTCTAGCTATTGGCCGTTCAGTTTTTTATTACACCAATCACAGCAATACATCTTCACACTGTGTACAAATATCCCACATGTCTCCCTTTTTGTCTAAATAAAAAGGAAAGGTTTTAACTCTAACATAGTAAAACTACACACAACTAGAACTATCAGGTAAGAATTACATTCACAATGTCCAGTCCATTTGTATTTGGCATATTCAGAGAAAATACTCTATTATATATCCTATCTTGATGAATCTAAAGTTTTATATCTAAACCACTTTCTATCATAACTTGTATTGCTGTCCTAAAAATATCTTTTTAGACCTTAAAACATTGTCTTAAACAATTTGAACTTTTATGTCTTTAAACCTTTAAAAACTTTATATCTTTTTTGTAAGTTTTTTAAAAATTTGGTAACCAAGAAAATGGTATAACTATCTAGTCTTCAACCTCCATCAGAGATCCAAGAAGGATAAAATATTACCTGAGTAAACAGAAAGTGCATAGTAAACTTCCAAAACT
Organism: Cricetulus griseus; assembly: GCF_003668045.3. Classification (NCBI taxonomy): domain Eukaryota; kingdom Metazoa; phylum Chordata; class Mammalia; order Rodentia; family Cricetidae; genus Cricetulus; species Cricetulus griseus. The sequence goes on along the minus strand of NC_048596.1, from coordinate 266,540,257 downwards.
ATAGAAAAAAGCAGAGACATCTGGCTGTCTAGATAGTCACCCCAAGTTTCCTCTGTAATGTTGGGGCATCCGTTATTAGCCTACAGACTTTGAATATCTGACAGACTTTTCTGTGAAGCAGGAATTTTGAAGGACCATCCTACCTTGTCTTGACAAAGTTTGGCAGTCATCTTCTTTTGTGTCCTGCTTGTCCAATTTGAACAGCATGCTGTCAGCAGTCAAGGCAAGGACAGTTTCTTTGCCCAGTTGCTAACTTTGTCACAAAGAAAGCAAACTCCATATGGAGGTTCTTCAATGCCCATCAATCCTTTTTTGAAATAACTTAGTGTTGCAGGAGCAGACATGTCTTACTGTCATGAAAAGTCTTATGTTATTAAAATATCTTAAATGCCATATTCTGCAGGTCTCTGAAGTGTTTGAGTATTTGAAGACCACCTATATATCTAAATTAGATTTGTTTAATCTTGAAAACATACTTAACATAGCTACCTGTATTTCTTAGTTATCCTAAATAGTTTATAGTTATAGCTTTTAAGGACTAGAAATTTAACATTACATTGTTAAATGAGCAGCATAGGTACAATACCTTAAACAAGAGTGGAAACATATATACAGTGTGTTAAAAGAAAAATAACCTTAAATTTGTATCACTATGCAAAAATCCATACCAATGTAAAATATTTGAGGATAATAGTTGGTTTTATTGTTTGAAAAAGGATTCAACAATCTACCCTTCTATCCTAGCATTTCTATATTCTCCCATTTTTAAATCTTTTTAGAAAAAGATCCCTGAATCTAACCTCCTTTGTTTAGTTTTTTTCCTCTAACCATAACCAGTAACATCTTGTAACCAACCCCCCTAGACAATGACGAACATCCATTACCCACCAAATGACCAAAACCCCCCATCCCACCTCTTGGAAATGGGAGCATTGTGTTCTCTAGACTGTTGTCTCAGGGTGATGGCATCTTTAGGGGACCCAGAGAAAATTGGGGTAATGGTCAAGTCCTGGGAGAACTAGCTGTGTTATTTTTTCTTTAGTCTTGGTATAATGGCAAGGTTTATATGAAGTCTTGGCTGGAGTAGTCTGTGAGGCTGAACCATCTCAGCCAGCAGCTTTGAAGTTCTGAATGCAGAATTTTGAGGAAACTACAACAGAGACCTTCTGAGAGGCTGGACTATCTGGGCTACTTGTTTTCATTGGTGTTTGGTCCTTTTCTTCATTTTGAAAACACATCAACTTTTAAAGGTAACATGTGTACCTACATTAACACAAGTATGGAATGTGTAGTGTGAGCAAGTCTGCTAAAGATTTTTTTGTCCTATGTTTGGGCAGGTAAAAGGCATCTGTCAACTGTGTAAGTCCATTTGGAATGCATAACCAAACTGTAATGTAAACCTCTATTCATGCCGTATGAAAGGATGACATGTAATAAGTCATGAGGACTCTGTAGCCAACAAGATTTGTCATGTCTCATCCAGTCTCATCCCGTGTTGAGGGATCAGCATTTATCTCAGCTGTCCTGTTTCCTGGTTTCTTCCTCCCATCTGTAGCCAACATCCTCAGAGGTCTCCCCCCAGTCAAATCTGATCTTGATTAACTTTGAAGGAATTGATAGCTTTTTGTTACCTGTGGAAATAAAAGCACAACCTCTCTCCTTTTGTAATATATTTTCCCAACTTCCATTCTGAAGTCAAGATATCCCTAAAATATCTGGGCTTAATATCATAAGTCCCTTTCATAATCCAGTGTCTCGCAGCAGCTGCCTTTTTCTGTTCATTAGCATTTCAAAGCTTCAAAATTAACAAAGCACAATATAAGGTGCAAGTTCCCTGTGTTATAATAGTTCCCAACCCTATGTGGCTTATTATTTTCATATTACTTTACTCTCTCTTTAAAGACTTTATTGTTTTTAAACTATTTTTATGACTGTCTATACCCATTTTCTTTTCTTTCTTCAGCAACTAAATACCATTTCAAGCATATTGTACCTTTTTTAAGGTTTTCTGTGTCTGGACCTGGCTTTCTGTGTGTCTGTAAATTTCTCTGACCACATTAAAACTGTCTGCCTGCAATTTTGCTTAGCACATGGCACTGGCGGCTAATGCAAACCTGCAAGCAGCCGCTCAGAGCCATGCCTATTATGCCATGACCATCGGCCTGTCTGAGAGACTGTGGAACTAGGAAGCTACGTCTGGCTCCTTGTCCAGACCCTCTTTTAGCTTTCCCAGGCCCTATGTTTGGATATTTAAACTCCACGCTGGACACCATATGTAATAGTCCTTTGAAAAAGTAGAAGATGCTGTTGTGTATGAAGGGAGCCCAAGAGTCTTGTAGCAGACAAGGACTTAAGAGCAGTGTTTACAGTATGAGTGTCATAGACCATCATACCAGCAGCACCTTGCTGTTAGAGGGTATGTGCACACACACTTCACAACACACTGTGTGTGCTTAGAAAATACTGTTATAATCCTGTTTGCTTAAAAAATCTGTGTGTTCTACCAACATGTGTTGAGTAAGCTGTATACTAAGTGGTAGGTGCTAGAGATGGAGAAGACAGACATTATAAATGTGGAATATCTTTTTCTAGTTCATTTTGTAAGCTTTAGCATCCCACCTTTCTTTCTCTCTGTGTCTCGTGCATTATAATGTACATAACTCTTTACATTATCCACACTTTATATAAAGTATATGACTCCTTACATTATATATAGTTACATTATATATATATGACATAGCTCTTCCCTATTTAGTATTGCTTCTTAACATTACAATTGTTGACACACATGGCTTAGTATTTTTTATTTTTTAAATGTATTCTTTTTCATTCTGCAATGTGTACCTTTAAGGCATCCACTCCCATACAATAACATGTATTTAACTTTACTGCAGTTTATAGCATAGTAAACAAAGCTACCAGGACATCCAGGGCCATGTGGGGGAATGTGTCACTCACATAGGTGAACACAGTGGGGCGGAGCGGAGCTTAGTCCCTTCTCCTGTCAGATTCTCCTTCAGAGTGGCCACTTGCAATGATTCTCTCAGCAGCTGTTTATAAATGATGTCTTTCTCTACGACTCAGCAATATTTGATGTTGCCAGAATTTCACTTTTTGGCAGCTTAGTGGTTGAAGTGTCCGCTTTTGTCCCTTGTTGACAGTCTCTGAAGAGTCTTGTCCTGCAATCCTGGATGTACAGCAAGGTGGTGCTGAAATCCTATCCAACTTCCCATAAAAGAGAATACACAACCAGTAATAGCTTGCATTTGTTCTTTTTAATATGAGCAGATCTTCAAATATACTCATGGACAAAATTATTAAGCTGACTTACTTATTCTTTCAACAAATATTTACTAAGCATTTTATATGAGACACTAGGATTACAAAGATAAAAAGGTTGTCATCTCTGACATCAGAGTGCTCTTATCCCAGGGCTAGAAACAGTATCTAAGCCAGTAGTGCCTACAGATGCAATAATATAGAGCAAATGTTGTAGAAACCACAGGAATATGGAGTAATGTCATGTAATTCTCTTAATTGTTGGGAAGTCAGTGTGAGGAAGGTACATGCCATCTCGAATGTTTAATAAACACATCATAGTACGCTCTGTCCCACCCCACCTTAGTGTAGTCCATGGGAGAAGCCCCAGGAGTTGGGCTATGGCAAGGATTAATGAGAGAGAACTTGTCTTTGTCCTCATGTGGGAACACGGATGAAGTGGACCTGCAAAATCTACTAATGGCACTGTATTAGTTACTTTTCCTATTGCTCTCCTAAGTCCCCTGGTCAAAGCTGTTTGGGGAAGGAAGGGTTTGTTTGGGCTCGCAGTTCCAGAGGAACTCCATCATGGCAGGGAGAGCATGGCAGTGGGAGCATGAGGCCCCAGACCACATCGTGCTGGCAGTCAGGAAGGAGTAATGAATGGCTGCGCTTAGCTCGCTTTCTCCTTTTTATTCAGTCCAGGATGAATGCCATGGGATGCCGCTGCTCACATTTAAGGTCCTCCCCACAGTCAATCTAGGTCATCCCTCAAAGCCTTGCCCAGAGGCTTGTTGCCTAGGGGATTCTAGATCCTGTCATGTTGACTGACAGTCAGTATTAACCACCACCCCTCCTCCACTGGTGAGCAGTTTCCCAATAGCTGACTGTGCAAAACACCTTGCACGCCGAAGCTGTGGACATAAAGGAAATGTACGCCATGGTTCTCACTCATTGGAAACTGGATCCAGATGGGGAGACAAGACAGCTCATATTTAGTAACATCTAGATAGGATTTCTAAGGAGAAAAGGAAACCAACTTTGACAGTGCTTTTATTCAGCCTGCTAAAAAGGAGTGGAGATTTTAATCCCCAGAGAAATGTCTAAGAGAAAGCAGTATGGAATCATGACTTTATCCAGATATCCATCTATGGTTTTGGAGCAAAACTGATATTGCGAGCCAGGTGTGGATATCCATGCCTATAGTCTCAGCTCCTGAGCAGGCTGGGGTAAGAGGGTCACTGGGATTTGTGTGTTTGCGATTAATCTGGGCAACATAGCAACACCCCATCTGCGTGAGAGTGCATTTGTTAAGCTCTTATACATAACTGTATAGTAAGCATTGAGCATACCTTTAAATGTTGAGAGGGGAGGACTGAGAGAAGGTTGTTAATACACCGGTTAGAGGGCTGGAGAGATGACTCAACTGTTAAGACCACTTGGTTTTCTTGCAAAAGATCTGGGTTCGGTTCCCAGAACCCACGTGGTGGCTCAACACTGTCTGTAACTTCAGTTCCAGAGGCTGCAACACCCTCTTCTGGCCCTGAGGGTACTGAACATGTGTTATACGTACATATGTCCAAACTAAATACTTACACACATAAAACAAATCTCTTTAAACACACACACACACACACACACACACACACACCTCAACACAAGTCACCCTTTTAACTTTACTTTTAAGTATCTGTTTGGGGGGCTAGGTAAATGGCTCAGCAGTCAAGAGTGCTTGCTGCTGCCCTTCATTAAGTGGCTCACAACTGCCTGAGACTCCAGCTTCAGGGCGTCGGATCCCCTCTTCTGGCTTGTGTAGACACTCACACATGAAGCTGATAAATCTTTCATGTTTGTCATGTTTTCTAGGTCAGGAAGTCGTTTTCAAGTGCCTCGGGGAAGGAATTCTAGAGAAAGCCTTTCAGGGATACAATGCTTGTATTTTTGCGTATGGCCAGACAGGTAAGATGTAGCTTTTATTGCAGCCGACCTTATAAAGAGAAGTGCTTGGAAGGGTGTAGGTCGGGGACGAGTGCTTTCTTAACATGTGCAAAATCCCGGGTTTAACCACAGCCCTTAATTAAAATGATAAATAAATGAGTGTTTCTTTTGTCTGTTTGTGGTAGTAGGGATTGAACCCAGGACCTCTTGTGTGCTAAGCATGAATTGTGTTCCACTGAGCTACACCCACACCTTAAATAGAATTTCCTCACATTTGAAAGGCAGGAGAAACTTGTGAAACCCAGAAATATTCTCCTGATGTTTTGGACTGAACTGAGTCATGTAATCAAAAGTATCCTGCTTTTTGAAAATGCATCAGTTCTGGTAATTGCCTAACTTCAGGGTTAATGAGTGTAGCTAGTTCCAAACCATTAAGTGTCATTTTCCTAAATCATAGTCTTAACCCGGATTTGAACTGGAAAGCTAATCACCAGTTTCTCAGTATAAATGTCTTAGGTGAATCAATACAAAAATTTTTAGAATCCCCCACTACTACGCCTTCCACATGGGCACAAAAATGATGCCGGATTGTACACCGAGGCAGGTGGAGTAATTGGTCAAGTCGGGCAGACCCAGAACATAGCTGTGGCCCAGCTATTATCACTCTGAGCTGTTGCTCTTTCAAAGTGGAAGTGAATAATAATAAAAGCACTTGCTCCTACTGTGTCACACACAGCTTCAAGAATCCAGGAAGAAAGTGCAGATGATGTAGTGTGTGGTAAGCCCAGCCATGACACACTGTTTGTATTGCTTAGTGGACAGCGGGATTTTACTGTGTATGCAATGTTGTATCCCTGTGGAACTTTATCCAGAATTAAGAAAACGGCTCATCCTGTAAAAGGCTTGCCGTGTAGGCATGTGAACTTCACTTTAATCGCCAGAATCCATATAGTAAAACATGGGCATGGTTGCATGCACTTAGAATTTGGTGCGTCAGAGGCAGAGTCAAGCAGGCTCCTGGAGTTTGATGGCCAGTCTGACTCGTGTAACTGGCAAGCTCTGGGGCCAGAGAGAGACCTTGCCTCCAATGACAAGGATGGCAGAGAAGGGATGACACCCGAAGTTGACCTCTGCTCTCCACACACATGGGCACTTGTGCACAAGTTCATCACACACACAACACTTTGCATACTACTGAGAGGACAGGTGGAACTTTAGCAGGCTTGCTCTCCAAAGATGCATTTGTTGTGATTGCATTCCTAGACAGTCATTTCTACATAATGTACCAACCTTTCAGAAATAAATTGGAAGTTCCAATATGAAGGAGACAAGAGTAACTGAACAGCTGTTGTTCAGGGGTCTGGGTTTGAGGTCAATTTTTTCTGTATTGCTTTTGCTTTCAAGCAAGAGCGTGTTGCTTTGCCTCCCATCCTTCCATCTCCTGCTTGCTGTTTTCCAGGCTCCGGAAAGTCCTTCTCCATGATGGGTCATGCTGAGCAGCTAGGCCTTATCCCCAGGCTCTGCTGTGCCCTGTTTAAAAGGATCTCTTTGGAGCAGAATGAGTCCCAGACCTTTAAAGTCGAAGTATCGTATATGGAAATTTATAATGAGAAGGTTCGGGACCTCTTGGACCCCAAGGGGTAAGTGGGCACCTAGAATTTATAAAGCTTGAGTATAGGAAGAATAAAGGGGAATGATCTTAGAATTAAAATTGCAGCAAGGGCGTGTGACATATCTGAGCCATTGGTCACTGCTCTGGTGTCAGTTTGTGTACTGAGAAGGAGGAGCTTCCCCAAACTCGTCACTGTGTCACTTATATGCAGTTTATCCTAAACTGTCATGTAAAGTTACTCACATCACCGTGTGAAAAGATGTTTTGACTACTGGTGTTAGTTTTTGTCACCAGGGAGAATTCATTAAAACTAAATTATAGGAGCTAGAGAGATGGTTCAGTGGCTAAGAAAGCCGGCTTCTCTTCCGGAGGACCCAGGTTCCAGTCCCAGCACCTACAAGGTGGCTAACAATCATCTATAATTCCAATCCCAAGGGATCTGTCGCCCTTTTCTGGCATCTGAGGGTGCTGTATACGCATGGTGCATAGACATGCATTCAGGGAAGTATACATAAAATAAAAATAAAGTGAAGTAAATATGAATTAAAGAGTTGAGTGATATGGTGCATGCCTATAATCCCAGCATTCGGAGGCTGAAGCACGGGGATTACTGTTTGAGGCCATCGTGGGCTGCATAGTGAGTTCTGGACCAGAGTTATGTAGTGAGACCCTGTCTCAAAGGAACAACAGAACACTGTGTTCTAATTACACAGTAGTCCTTGCATTCATAAATTGTAGCTCTGAATTGGAAGTTAACTAGTGGGAGGATTACAGCCATTGCTCCTTCTCTGGTTATGTTGGGAGTATGCAGGGAGCTCTTTAAGGGTCTTGATTGGCTTGAGTTCACATCCCCATTCTAAATGTTTTGGGAGACCCCGGTGAAACCCAGGCATCTACATCTTTCAAAAACTAGGTGATGCTGGATGTGGTGGCACACGCCTTTAGTCTCAGCACTGAGGAAGCAGAGGCTGGTGGATCTATGAGTTTGGAGCCAACCTGGTCTACAGAGCAAGTTCCAGGACAGTCAGGGCTACACAGAGACACCTTGTTTTGAGAAATCTAAACAAACCAAACAAAACAAAAAACTTAAGTGTTAAAATCTAGGTGAGTTTGATTCATAAATTCTTTTCTTTTTTTATCTTTTTGTTTTTTTTTTTTTTTTTGAGACACAGTTTCTCTCTGTAGCTTTATAGACCAGGCTGTCCTCGAACTCACAGAGATCCACCTGCCTCTCCTTCCTGAGTGCTTGGATTAAAGGCAGCTCCATCCCCCCCACCCCCGACTTATAAATTCTTTTTTGCCCCAGGCAAAAGTTTTCATTGATTATAAGTAATTAATTGGAAAAAATATAGAAAGCATGTGTGTGTGTGTGTGTGTGTGTGTGTGTGTGTATCTTATGGACTATAAGAAATAAAGTTGACATTTAATCATAGCACTCACAAATAACCTTAGTTAACACCCGAGCACATCTCCCTGCTGTGTTTCAGATCTGTGCCTTGTGTGGATATGCTCGCATCCTTGGGTATTTTATAATAGCAGTCCAGTGTCCTGAGTTTCCTGTGTAACTTGATGACCACTTTCTCCATCAGTAAATACTTCTCAGTTGTCTGAGCAGCTGTGCCATATGTAACATTCCTGCCCACTTTCCACTCCTGTGCTCTCAAATGAAAGCAAGCTTTTAACAGTTATATTATAGACATCAAGAACGTTCCCAGTCACGGAAAAGTTTGTGTCTACTCAAAAGAGTTACTCACTGCTTATACAAAGGAATGTTTGTGAGAATAACAAAATCAATCCCTGCCTACTCACCACTTGTCTTAGAAAATGGAACCTGACCAGTAATTCTTAATCTCCCTATGTGTCCCCCTAGAGATTTATTCCTTTACCTGCCAATCCCCAAGTCACCTGCTATAAGGAATATTATATTTACCATTCTCCTTCTCTTCTGCAGCATTTAGCCATGATTTTGTACAACCTTTAACTTTGTATAAACAGCACCAGCATATATTCATGCCATTAGTTTTTATATATGGGACAATGATGTGATAGCTTTGGCTATTGTTTAATATCCATTGTGTGATCACAGTTTGTTCTTTTTCTCATCACTTGCATGGTGTCACATTTCCTCCGTCTAGTGCTGCTCTGAGTCCTCATAGGCAGGCTTCCTGGCACATAGGTCCAGGAGTTTCTAGAAGGTTCATCTGCAGATAGGACTGGAGTCACAAGATAAGGAGGCTCTTGCTTCATTAAATAGAGCACCAACGGTATGCAGGAATTCCAGATATCAGCCTGAGGGCCCCTTGAGAGTATGCTAGCTTACTCCTTGCTATTGAGAGCATCACAGAATTTGGCTGGTAAGGAGAATGAGCCCACTACTGGGGTGTATACATGACAGTAGCTATCTTGAAGATCAAATTTTTGGTCTCTGAGTCCAACAGAGTTGCTATAGTGATGTTGAATTCTCATCCTCAAATGTGAGATTAAAGGGAAGAGCTTAAAAAATGCTTCAGAAACTTTGCCAAGACTTTCAGAAGCACCAGGGATTTCCCACATCTGAGAGGCGCCAAGCATTAACTCTTTGAAAGGTGATTAAACACCCTGTGGCATGAAAGAGATGGCACCTACAGTACAGGAAGAATCTAATAGCTCTGAGTCTTAAACCTCATTGGTCTGATAAATATCTCAGATGGCTCCCAAATCAGAGGTAACCATTCAGTATTCTTAAGAGCCCTAAAGAGGCAGTGAGATGGCTCACGGGACTTGCTGCTGGGCCCAGCAACGTGAATTTGATCCAGGGATCCATGTGGTAAAAGGAGAGAAACCACTTCCCTCTGACATCATATGTGTACCATCTCAGACAGACAGACAGACAGACAGACAGACAGACAGACAGACACACACACACACACACACACACACACACACACATTAATTAGAGCCGCCAAAATTGTCATCAGCAGAGCCAGTTCAAATATCGGACATCAGTGGCTACAATTGTGTTATTATCGGACTTTCTGTATAAAATATCCAGCATTCAGCCAACACAAATCAGTGAAACTTGAAAAAGTAAATTAAAGTTAAAAATATTTTATTATTGTTCAGTATTTGCTCAAATTTTTTAACCTTAAGAGAGAAAAAAAAAAAACAATGAAGCTAGGTAGGTGGGGAGAATATGGGAGGAGTTGGGGAGGGGAGAGAATATGATCAAAATATTTTGTTTGGAATTCTCAAGAGAATAAATAAACCTATCAGAAAGAATTTAAGATGTTCTTGATATAGAATGTACAGGCTTCTCCATCTATTCACACAGGAGAACCAAGCCTAGGCTTAGCTGCTCTGACTTTTCTTGGGACGAGAGAGATGTTTTAAAATAGTATTGACGTTTGAAATCAGGGTCAAATGCATTTCTCGTGTGGGATGCTGCTTTGCTAGGCCATGACTATTAGAGTACCTTGTAATTTCTGAAAACCCTTGGAAACTGTAATCTGAATTTCCAAATGCTTAAGCAGTTCCCAGTGTGTAAGATTCACTCACTCTGATTCTTCTCCTACAGGAGTAGGCAATCTCTTAAGGTCCGAGAGCATAAGGTCCTGGGGCCGTATGTAGATGGGCTGTCACAGCTGGCTGTCACCAGCTTTGAGGTAAGAGTCTTTTTTTTTAATATCATTAAAGAAGAAAAGGCAGTAAGTCAGGATAGGTGATGCTGAGCCTGTTTTTGTATGGATGTGTGATAGCATACTGATGCCATTCACAGCCTCAGACATACAGACCGGCACAGCCAGGGAGAAATACCATTCCCACACACTTCTGGCTGTGAAGAGTTGTGAAGCCGGAAAGTCAGGCGGTCAGGTTTCTGAGTGTTTCCTTCTTGCCTCTGTTGAACCGTCTCCCCAACATGGCCACTGACATCCTTTGAACAAATCTGATAGTCTATATGATATTTGGTGGTTGGCTAATCCCTTCTTGTAGGCAGACCCTGCTTTGACTTCTAATGCTCTTTGCTCTGCTGCCCCCTGTTTTTCTGAATCACTCCTTTATCCAACGATTGATCCATGTTCCTCCCAGCCCTTGACTTTTATACCCAGATGTACTACTTCTATTTCTACAGTCATTAACCTGGATCCAAGTCTTGTAGCACAGATTGTTAATTCTTTGCTGGAGAATGCTGATGAATGAGAGAATGAATAGATGAACAAACCCCTATATTTTCTTACAATAGATATATAAGAGATGTAGGAGACCCATGGTCATCTGAGACTAAGTAGAGCTAAAATGAGAATCCGTGTCCAACTATTTAAATAAAAACATATTGTGTTTCTTGAGTTAGACTTGGACTCATTCATGACTTTAAATGCACTGAGGTTTTGATGAGAATAAACAGCCCTTCCGGCTCAGTGGTGTCCAGTCAGCACTTTGACAAAGCTAGCGGCAATGGAGCTGGGTCCCTGACATCTTGTCACTTACTCCCAACAGCCAGGAAACTCCTTTTGCACCTGAGTGCTGTCTCCCCCAGCCCCCCACCCCCGCCCCAGATACGGGGAATCTCAGGTGACCTCCATCAGCATCTTGGTGTGTGGAGAGTTTCTTTCATAGCATTCATTCAGCAAATGTCTTCCAAGAGCACACAGGCTCCAGGCATGTACTATGAGTGAGGATACAAAGATAACAGAGAAAGTCCCCTGCTCTTGCAGAGCCACAGTTGTCAGCAGAGGGAGTTGGATAGCAGGGGACAGGCAGCCACACCACGGTGACAGGCACAGGAGAGTTGGAATTAAATGAGGTGACTTGTTCTTGAGCGTGTATAGTGCTCAGTAAGGGTCTGCTCTTCTGGGGATGGGTAAAGGAACAAGTGAGGTGTGAGTAGGGCAAGAAGAGAGCTAGAGCAGAGAAGGAAGAAGGCTCTCTGTAGGGAGGAGGCTCAAGCCGCACTGTGCGGAAGAGGCTGGCTGTCTCTGTGGAAGGGTACGGCCAAGGCACAGGATCATACTGAACACAGCCCTGGGGTGCCGGATGCACCTCCATGTCTGCTCATAGTACTTTCTTTGCCTCTAGGACATTGAGTCATTGATGTCTGAGGGAAATAAGTCTCGAACAGTAGCTGCAACCAACATGAATGAAGAGAGCAGCCGCTCGCATGCTGTGTTCAACATCATCATCACACAGACGCTGTATGACCTGCAGTCTGGGGTGAGGGACAAGGTGGAGCCTTCCGAGGTTGGGGAGCTCTGAGTGTAAACAGGGGAAGTATTTCACGACTGGGTTCAGAGGCTGAGAACTGTGTGTTGTCGTCTTGCCATTTGTGCTACTTAAGTCACCTAGGTTGTTAGGCCTTCCTTTTGTACCAGCACTTTTAAATCGAATTTTTCAGGACTGGAGATATAGTTCAGTTGGTAGAGTGCTTGCCTAGCATACATAAAGCCCTTAGTTCGATTCTCCAGTGCTACATGAAACCTAGAGGCAGGAAGATCAGAAGTCCAAAGCCATCCTCTACTTCTTCAGACTCCATTTAATAAATAAATAAATAAATAAATAAATAACACAAAAAACATTGATTTTGTGTGTAAACATCCTAACCAGCATGATAATATCACCATATGACTTTCAAATATGTATTCTTTCTTATTAAAATTTCCCTAAAAACAATCAAGTCTACTTCATGGCTACTGTGAGATGTTACAAAAGGAACTACAACATTTGATTCAAAAATCCACATCTCAGAAAGGTAGAATTTGACCCAAATGCAAAGGAGCTTCATGTGTTCATATTTCCTCCAAGGTGCATAAAACCTCTAGCTTCCAACTGCCTTGGAAGTACTTGCAACTGTCCTAGCAGTCTGGACTTCTAACTGTTCTGGAAGTACTTCTGTCTGTAAATGGAGTTCTTAATTGGTCTCAATAATAAAAACCTGGAGCCAGATACAGAGGAAAATGCTGAGAGATCAGAGAGAAGAAGGAGCAAGCCAAGGCCACCTTTACCTCATTAGCTTCCCAGTGGAAGAGAGCGAGTTCCTGTTTCTTCCCACTTAAATTCTCCCTCCACCAACCCATCTCACTTCCTGTTTCCGCCCAGCCATCTCACTTCCTGTCTGTTTGTACAGACTCCAGACCCCTAAGGTTAGCTAGTGGCAAGCTCCATCCTCTGATCTTCAGACAAGCTTTATTTGTGCAAGCAAGATATCACCACAGCTGCCTTGGATATCTGGAAAACTTTCTCCCGAGCTGCAGAGCAGAATATTTTAAGTTTTGACTTAGGGGCTCAGGAGATGGCTTAGTGGGAAAAACCCAAGCCACATAAACACCGGGGCCAGAGTTTGGATTCCATAGCCCACGTCAAGTCAAATGGCAGTGCACATCTGGAATCCTATAATGAAATGACAGGAGAGAACAGAGATGGAGCATCCGCAGAAGCCTGTGGACCCGCTAGCCTGGACCACTGCAGCTAACAAGGGAGATCCTGCCTCAGCGGTGTGGAATTCATGTGTATGTACCACACATACATGCACAGTAAAAAGATTTAAAATTTCCTCTTTGAGGAAGTGACTCGCTGGCCAAGATAACTGCGATTAATATCCTCAGCCCTTTGTGGTGTTGTGGATCACAGCGCTGATAAAAACGGCAGTACCCGTGTGGCTTTCCCTCATGTCTGCTGTTTCTCTCTTATTTCCTCCTATTAGAACTCAGGGGAGAAAGTCAGTAAGGTGAGCCTGGTAGACCTGGCAGGAAGCGAGAGAGTGTCGAAGACAGGAGCTGCAGGCGAGCGGCTGAAAGAAGGCAGCAACATTAACAAGTAAGGTGATTGGAGCGACTTGGGTGACAAGGTTGTTTGCTTTGAGTTTGGGGGGCTGGTTGCATTGTGAGGAACCAGGGGTTCTAATGCAAAGCTGCTTAAGCGCCTGTAACTTTAGTAAGCCCGGTGGAGACAAACGCAGTCTGACATTGTTCCAGTGCATGACATGTGTTGAAGTAAAGTCATGCGGTATAGCCCAGCCACACCCCTGCCAAGTGGAACAGTGCCTATGTGTATTGTCATGTGGACAGCTGGTCCCCAGCTCAGGGTGCCTGCAGTAGTAGTTAAGTTTTCTTGTCGCTTTGATTATAACAGTGTGTGGGGGCTCACAGTTAAAAGTCCATCGTGGCAGAGAGCATGGGGACAGGAGTAGTGCCCTGGCTGCGGCTATGGGAGCTGGCTGGCTTTCTTTGGGATGGATGGAGGGCAGAACACGGCCTTAAACCTCAAGGCCTAATCCCCAGGGCTCTGCCTCCTGAAGGTTCACACAGCAGCACCATCTGGGGACCAAATGTTCAAGCACATTCCAGCCCGAATGGTTCAACTTGGGATTTCCCAGGTTTTCTGGGAAGATGTGTAGTCTGATTCTGTACTGCAGGCTGAGTAGATGATGGCAACCCACAGCTCACTGGAGAGACACATCCAACACTACACAGTGTGCTGGGTTGCTAAGCCGCAGCGCTGGTTAGGGTGTATGTGTTAACTGTGACCTTGACTCAGAGTTTCTGGCTGAAGCAGCTTTATCTGGAGCTAACCCCATTGCAAGTCAGGGAACGCCGGCAATACCATCTTGGGTAAACGTCAAACTTGATGTTATAGGACAAGACTGTATCACAGAAAAGCCTGCCTTAAATGCCTTTGTAAAGCTGATGCTGTTTGTGTATGAGTGATGTAGATGAGTCTAAAGGTTACTGAGTAATATCACCCTGGACTGGAGTGCGTGCGTGCGTGCGTGCGTGCGTGTGTGTTGCTTTGCAAAGTCTGAGAGAAAGCATAGTGGTAGGATTCGGGTTGGAGTTTTCCAACAAGGAGGAACCTAAGAAGGCAGGACTCAGTCTGCAGGATCCCAATGGCTCATGCCATGAGAAGGCACGCAGGAGGAAGTCCTCTCCAAATTGAAAGGGAAGAGGCTTTATATCCTAGAGTTCATCACATATCCACTGTTTAATAGCTGTATGTATCCTGGGCAAATGACGTAGTCACTCTGCCTCATTTTCTTCATCTAACAAAAGGAGGTTAAAGAGTAGCTGCTTCCTCAGATTGTTGAAGATTAAAATGCCATCATGTATTTAGAACTATGCCTGGTGTGTGGTTTGTACTAAATAAATACTAATTACATCAGTAGTGTTTTTCTAATTAGCATAATTGCTATTCTTATCCCAAGTTCTAACAAAAAAATAGTTTATAGCTGTTATCTCTTTCTGATGATTAATTGTAATTTGAGGTCTTGTCTTGAACAGAGTGTGACAACGGAAATATATTCAGGAGCATGTTCCTGCAGCTTGGCATTTTAGCATCAGACTGGCACAGAGAGTTAGAAAAAACCAGATGTGGAGTATCACCCCTTTATCAGGCCAGAACAGCTGCACACAGTGAAGAGTCTCTCCTTTTTAGGGGTTTTACCTCCCAGTCATCCTTTCTGGGGCTCTGATAAGGAGGGCTTTGTTTTGCTTCATGACAAGACATCACAGGAGGCCCCGGTGGCCCTGCAGCTCTTCTTCCCAAGAGCCCAGTAAAGGGCGGGAAAGCAGAGACAGGAGCAGGGTGTGTGTGTGTGTGTGTGTGTGTGTGTGTGTGTGTGTGTGTGTGTGCGTGCGTGCGTGTTTATGTGCACACGCAAGTGTGGAAGGGTCCCCTGGAGTTGACATTATAGGCAGTTGTGAGCCACCGTGTGGGTGCTGGGAATTGAACCCACCTCCTCCAGTAGAGCAGCCAGTGTCTTAACCTCTGAGCCATCTCTCCAGCCCTAACCCACCCTCAGCATTGCAAGCTGGATTTCGTATCTTTGTTTGGCTGATGAGTAAACTCAGCCAGATAGCAATCAGGTAGTTAACCTGAGGTCATTGAACCCGAAATGTGGTACTTGGGGTTGACCATGGGAAAGCTCCATCAGCTGTGTGTTGTTTTCCTAGAAGAGTCTGTTTCTTAGGTTCTAGCATGGAGCCTGATGATGTCCCTTATATTTTGATACTATGTTATTTAGAAATCCTGACTGGAACAAATTGGATTCTCCCAGGGCTGGGTGGTAACATTGTTTAGATCCCCTAACAACTTTTGTATAATGACCTATGAGTTCTCCTAGCATCCTACCCTTTTCCTAACTTACACACCAAGGTCCCTGACCAATGGAGTGTGTAGGCCTTCCTGCTGCCTTGTGAGGTGAGACCTCTGTGTTCAGTGTTCTCTGTAGCTCTTTTGTATAGGACACAGAGCTGGTCATTTTGTGTCTGTTGATATAACAGGTAGTTTAAAGACTCGTAAACTGATGTTTGGAAATGAAAGTCCATCAAATATGAGTTATAATGGACTCTGTGCCATCCCTGCAATGCATGCTGGGAATGCAGAAGGACTTGAAACACCATGATAGCTCCGCACTGTGAAGTCCAAACCTGTGTGTGTGTTACAAGGCAAAGGGCTTTGGCAGTTGTAATTAGGGCCAGATCGTTGAGATATAGAGATCATCCAAGTGGACCCTATGTGTCAAAGCATCCTTACAAATCAAAGAGGGAGAGAGGTGGGCCTGAGACACAGCAAGAAAGTAAGAGACATGACTTTGGCTCTGCTTGAAGAAACGTGAGTTGTGAATGAGGGTGGTATGTAGAAGGTGGGAGATGATAGAGTGTGGAGGCTTCCTAGAGCTTTCCCAGGTAATGCAGATCCACCAACGCCTTGGCCTTAGTCCAGTGGTGTGCAGTCTGGGTTTCTAATCTCCAGAGCTGTTCAATTATAAAGCCATGTGGATTTAAGCCATGACATCTATGGTGACAACAGGGTCGTGACCCTTGAGGGAGCCTTTGAGTCAGGTGAGAAAGAGCACCACCACTCCAGAAGCAGAAGGCACAGGGATTTTTCTTGACTAGGCCAAATCAAGACCACTCCAGTCTTATGATGTAGCCTCCAGACTATAGCTCTAGACTGTTTCTACATAGACTGTCTTTATTTACTCACATCATGGATATTTCATATTTATTATGGAGACTGTCCAAGATCTATCCAGGGGTCCCGCAGTGTATATAACGAATAGAGAATTCTGAAATATTCCAAATTTCAAGACACATACATGCTCAAGGATCTCAGATACAGACTTGAACTTAGAAGACCTGTTTTAGCAACTGAGTGATGATTAGGTACTGTTTAGAACACAGGCGGAGTAAGTTGCAACCCTGGCCTTGGGAAGTAGAGTGGAAATAGCTTTGGAGCTGCTGTGTTGGTACAGAGATTGCCATAGAAACATGTGAAGAGCAGTGAGAAGCCAGCAGAGGTGAATCACAGCTGACTGGGAGTGGTCAAAATGGGCTTCCAGGGGAGACCCTGCAATTTCCTGGTTATCCAGACCGACCATGTGACCTTCCCTCGATTTCCTCCTCTGTAAAAAACTTGACTCAGGAAGCTGTCAGTCATGTACTTCCTGTGAAGATTCAGCCAGTGGTTTCTCATTAGGTACTTAGGGCAGTGGCTGGCATATAGGAAGCTGAGTGTGTGCTAGCAATGTTTAATAAGATTAAATTGTTCATAGTCCCACAGAGGGCTTTCTAAGCCTCATGATCAGTGACCAGCCCGGATGCTAAAGCTAAAGAAATCGCTGATGTGTTTCCTAATTGTGCTCTCAGCCTCTCGGCGGGCTTCTTCCTATGCAGCATCAATAATCCTCTTAAGCAGGCCTGTCAGCAGCTTCACAGGGACTTCAGTGTCTGCCTAATGCACTGCAGATCCAGGGGCGTCACCTCTCCCAAAGCACTTAAGTGCTATAAAGTGTGTGGCACTCCTTTCGTGTGAGGAATGGAGGCGCCAAGGCAGTGTGTGGCTGCACTGTCCAGGAGCGAGGGGATGTAGCTCATGTGTAGACATTCTTCCTGGGGAGCCAGGGTGACAGGTTGTCTGTCAGAATGCCAGGCTGCAACTCCACCTGTCCAGCGAAAGTGGCATGGAGAAGCCATTTCCTTGCTGCTGGACTCTGGCTGCCTCCGTTTCTCCACAAACTGGCTCAGTTCATGGAGCACTCTTCCTAAGGCTCCCAGACTTGGACCATGTTCTCCACCTATTCCTAGTCTTGTCTCCGTCTCTTCTGTTGTGGTAAAACATCTGCATATCCCCATCACCCCATTTACTCTGGAGGCTAGGGTAGGAAGACACAAGTTCAAGGCTTTTGTGGGCTACAGAGTGAGTTGAGGGCTAACTCACAACTCAGTAAGGCTGTCTTAGAAGACAAAGAGAAAAGTGGCTCACCCTGGGCAAGGCCCCCAGTTCAGCCCCCAGTTCTGCAAAACTAAATAATAAAATAACAATGATAATAGTCCATTAGTATTTCCAAAATTGGATTCTACTCAAGAAACAGTCAAACATATTACTTGTATGATTAGGTCATACAACTTTTTTTAACTTAAAAGCTTAATAGCAATCTTTTCATTTTTCCCTCTTGAATACTTTTCCTGGTTCATGCTCATTTTGTTACGGAAGAGCCTGAGCCACAAGCCCACTGCCCACGAGTTCGAGCCTTTCCCTGACTGCCTGTCCTCTTGCTGACAGCTGAGAATGACTGTTACATGGTCTGTGTTTCGTTCCTTGACTGCTTCCCATGTACTTTTAAGAGGATTGGCTTCTGTGATCGTTCTCAATTGGTCACTGTCAACGTCAGAGTGGACAGTGTGACTGGAGCATGGCATCAAGGAAGGTGTGAGTGGCCGCTCCTTCTCTCACTGTTCTGGGCTTTCCACTCACAGGCAGACTCCTGGAATAACTGTTCAACTTCTCCAGGGCTCTTCATCTCCAGGTCCCTTGTTTCCTTTGCAAAACTTTTTTTAAACTTTCTTTTTATTTATTCTTTGTGTGTTTCACATCATGTGTCTCGGTCCCATTCATTTCCCCATCCCCTCCTATCCGCCCTCTGCCTTTGCAACCTCCCCCCACAAAATAAAATTCAAGAGAAAAGAAGAAAAAGGAAAAAAATCTCATTGTGGAAGCTGTCATGTGACACAGTGGGTCATCTTTGCAAAACTTTTTGACCCACCATTGCACTTCACTCCTTGGCAATTCCTGGGCCAGCTGCTGTGTTGATGCTGTGAGGTGGTCCAGATGATCTATTGATGCTTCAAGATGTCTCAGCTGCCTGTCCACTCATTTTGAGCTTGCATAAGAAAGTTCCTCCCATTTGCTTTTTGTCTAACATCATTTCCAAGTTATAAAATAAATATAAAAATCTATAGCAAGAAATAAGTAACCAGTGAAAAAAGAAATGTCCATTAAAATGATATTCATACATTCCCTAAGAATGTATTCCAGTATCAGACACCCAGTTTCAACAATGCAGAAATCTATTGGCTAGGGAAGAATTCTGGTGATGAAAGTTTTAAGGTATAGGGAAAAAAAAGAAAAGAAATGGAATGGCAACTCAAATTCCCTTCATCCATTATATTTACTACAGCAACCTTCATTCTGCCTTTAATCCTCCGTAGTTTTGTTGTTGTTGTTGTTGTTGTTCATTTGTTTGTTTGTTTGTTTTGTTTTTCAAGACAGGGTTTCTCTGTGTTGTTTTGGAGCCTGTCCTGGAACTCGATTTGTAGACTAGGCTGGCCTCGAACTCAGAGAGATCCACCTGCCTCTGCCTCCCAAGTGCTGGGATTAAAGGCATGTGCCACCATGCCCAGCTCCCTAGTTGGTTTTGTCTTTATTTTTTTTTTAATTTATTTCTGTCCATGTCTGCATCCAAGTCCATGTCCCTGCACAGTCCTATGAGTGCAGGTGCCCACAGAGGCCAGAAGAGGGCTTGGTTGCAAGTCTCCTGGGGATTCTTCACAGGAGAGGATGTGCTTATCCCCGAGTGACTTCTCGAGCCCCTGCTTGTTTTCTTTTTGATTCCAGCTTCTCTGTTATTATGTATTAGTAGGTTTTTAATTTTGGTACTTTTAAGTAGCAATGTTTGAGGAGAGACTGTGGGTGGACCTCAAAAAAAAAAAAAAAAAAACAGCTCGTGAGACCCTGCATCCACCCCCAGTGCCACCAAAAGCCCAATGGAAACAAGCCAGGACTGTTTATAAATGTTGTCCCAAACTAAGGTTCTTCCTTCCGCTGCATCCAGCTCCTCCCAATTCCCATCCTGCTCAAGAACTAGTAAGAGATCTGAAGATTAGGAGTTTCCTAACAGCAGACTAGGAGATGGGTAGACTTGAAAAGAGCTGTGGAGTAAGTGTCATCTGACACTGAGCAACAGCTGCTGCTCTGGCCGCAGCCGCCTACTGCGTCCCCACCGCTGCCTTTGGCCGCCAGCCTGAGACAGCGCTCGTTCAAATCCACCACACAAGTTAAGCACCAAAGCACTGCCAACGTTTCTCAGAAAGTAGCCTGTGTCAGATGGCCCGGAAAGCTTGTCAGATGCAGGTGGTTGAGTCCTGCTGGAGTTCACCCTTCAGCAGGCTGGGGTAGGGTCTGAGAGAGTCTGCATTTCTGATAAGTTCCCAAAGATGATGATGGTGGTGATGGTTGAAGTCCCAGGACTGTGCTTTGTTAATGATGAGCCTAGACAGCTGAATATGGGCATCCTTGGGTATTGTCAGCTGCAAGTTCTCAAGTGTGTTTGTGTGTGTGTGTGTGTGTGTGTGTGTGTGTGTGTGTGTGTGTATGTGTGTGTGTGTGTGCGCGCGCGTGTAGGACCCTGAGAGAATTTTGTCTGATTTAGTAGTTCTGGGGAGGCTTCTGGGATTTTCTTAAAAGCCCTTGACCCATGCTCCTCTCAGTAACCAAGTCTGGTGCTGTGCTCCATTTGCACAAATCTTCACTTTTGTGAAACTGTGTTAACCCAACACTGAATCACATCACCAGCTTTAAACACTAAGTTACGGGGAGGGCGGGTGTTCTGCAAGAAGCAAGAGCAGAGCCCTGAGTAGCCCAAATTTGACCTCAAAATTAAGTAATCCAGATTTTAATATTTGGAGTGAATTGGTACTTTCTAGTATGATTTTATAATTGCATGTTTTGAGGTTTTAAAATGTACATTTTAGGAAATCTGCAATTAGGCATATTTTCTTATAGAAATTCCAAATTCATTATTTTATGTTAATGGGTTATTTTTTCTTTGTTCTTGACTTCTGGGAAAATTATTGGAAATTTAACATACTGTTGACTTTAACTGTTCTGCATCTTTTATTCTTGCTGTCTAGAAAGATGGTTATTTTATAAAAACAAATATCCACAAAGCCTAATTTCATTCGTTTTGTGACAGATCGCTTACCACCTTGGGGTTGGTTATATCATCACTTGCTGACCAGGCGGCTGGCAAAGGCAAAAACAAATTTGTGCCTTATCGAGATTCAGTTCTCACTTGGCTTCTTAAGGTAATTTGTTGACCTAGGATTCATTTTTATCTAAAGCTTGCTGTTTCCGATATGAAGGCTATGAAAGAAATGTGTAGGACTTACGAAGCACACACAATCCTGTCATCCTAATTCTTAGTGATGCACAAAGAACACAACTTTGTAGGGAGTGTGGGGATGGCTTACCAGGTAAGATCGTTTGCTTGAGTACGCATGAGTACCTGAGTTCAAATCCCCAAAGTCCATGTAAAAGGTTGAGTGTGGAGATGGGTGGAGCCTGTTTGCCAGCCAGCCTAGCTGAAACATCTGGCTTCCAGTTCAGTGAGACCCTATCTCAAGGAAGTAAAAGTAACCAAGAAAGACATCTGGCATCTTTCTCTTTCCTTGTCATGTTTATACCCATGCACACACCTGTACACTCACGTACCACACAACAGCATACACACACAAATTAACACTACTTACTATTTTTATTCTGTTACAATGGCCTTGGTTAGGTACTATTTATTGATATAAGTATAAACAGGCCACATTTCATCTTTTTATAAAATTATGTGCAAAGTATTAACACATTTTCACATTGCATGTGTTTCATGAAGAACAAAGTCACAAGTAGGTATTTCCTCTTTTTGTCACATTTGTCATGAAGTGGTCTTCAACAAAGTACAATCTGAAATTCTTTTTTTTAACATTTATTTATTTATTTATTATGCATTCAGTGTTTTCTCTGCATGTATCCCTGCAGTCCAGAAGAAGGCACCATATCTCATTACAGATGGTTGTGAGCCATCATGTGGTTGCTAGGTATTGAACTCAGGACCTCTGGAAGAACAGCTAGTGTTGTTAACCACTGAGCCATCTCTCCAGTCCCCCAATCTGAAATTCTTTACAGGACAACTTGGGAGGGAACAGCCAGACCTCTATGATAGCCACCATCAGTCCAGCAGCAGACAACTATGAGGAGACGCTGTCCACACTGAGATACGCAGATCGAGCCAAGAGGATCGTGAACCACGCTGTAGTGAACGAGGATCCCAACGCCAAAGTCATCCGAGAACTTCGAGAGGAGGTGGAGAAACTGAGAGAGCAGCTCTCGCAGGCTGAGGTAACATCTTCTGCCGTGCCCGGTGCCTGGAGCCCTTGACTTGTGTGTCTGATGGGTGAGGGCACGCTGGCTGACAGCCCTAGGTTATATCTGTGTGATTCAGCATGTCACTGTGTGCTGGCATCTGCTCTGGGCTAAGAAGCATTGTGAAGAACAGCACGACTAAGGCCCACTCATGCCCTAGCAGCTTGCCGACAAGGAGGGAAGTGAGGTCATTCCCATCACTACCTCACTGTTTGCTTCAGCCAGTTGCATGGCCCTTGAACTTCAAATGGGAAATCCTAAGAACAGTCTGTTGGGGTTTTTTGTTTTTTGTTTTTTGTTTTTGTTTTTTAAATTAACTGTTTCCATGCAGCTTTTGTAGATGTTGGGTATCCTTTCCTTAGTCTTGTTGATGGACAGGCTCCCAATTGGTTACTGTAGCTACAGGATATTTATGGACGACATTGTTGATTTCTGTCTTACTGAAAAAATAAATCTGCTTAAATTGCCTTTTTCCTACATTGATATTTCAGAAGTGAACTGTAGCACTTTTTTCTAGTCTTTTAATGAAACACCCATTAGCCATTACCGATTTTTCTCTAAAGAGAGATAACCATGTTCTCTTCCATTTGCTTTGATTAGTGGAATTCCAAGGCCCACGCCGACAGTACGTGACTTAATTGCTTCTGAAAGACTATTAATACTTGCCGAGGGAGAACATATGGATGTTGAGGTGTAGCCCATAACCATATGGAGCATGCATATAGCTGCATACAGAATGCGCAGGGTCCTGTGTTCAAACTCCAGTACCACAGAAAGGGTTACCATTATATATGTACTGTGCACAATACCGAAAGAGTGTGAAAGCCGGTGTCTCTGGTTTTATTTGTAAAGGCCATGAAGGCCCCCGAGCTGAAGGAGAAGCTTGAAGAGTCTGAGAAACTGATAAAGGAGCTAACAGTGACATGGGAAGAAAAGCTGAGGAAAACGGAAGAGATCGCACAGGTGGGCTGATGGGTTAGCCTGAAACATTAAGGCCTCCTTCCTTCCACCTGCCTCCTCCGAAACCCTCATGGGCCTCGTTCTCTCTGCCAGCTCATTTTAAAGCCCCAGCTTGACATCTTGCAGCAGTCTGTGTATAATCCTGTGCGGCTGGAAGGCTCCATGGAATATGCAAGGCTTGGGGGAGGGGAGGACTTTCCTGCTTTCTGCTCCTCATATGAACAAAGGGGTCCACATTGTGCCTCAGTGGTTTGGTTGTTTTTTGTTTTTTGTTTTTTGTTTTTAGAGGGCTTGGTGAAGTATGGCATTGAAAGGTCTGATTGGCAGGAAGTTTTAAGACACACAACACAATAGTTTATCACCATTTGATTCCTTGTGCTTATTAGAAGACGCTGTATGAGCATTCAGTGAAATGGACTGTGTGACACAGGGGTAACGCAGCGGGAGCGTGTGTCTGCCATCACTCCACACTGCATTTTATGAACACCTTCATTCTGTTGACACTGTCACAAGCTCTCACTGCCACTTGTCTCCTCTGACACGACCGTATGTTTTCATGAGAGGAGGACTTTGTTTTATTAGCTGCTGTGTTCCCAGCCATTGATCAGTACCCACCATGTCCTAGACTTACATAAGTCTTACGTGGGCAGGTGAACTCAAGGCCCATCACCACAGGGTCTCTACCTGTTCTTCCAACTCTGCCCCCTCCAGCTTTCCCCATTTGCTTGGAGTTCTTGTCTCCTGAAACCATCCTCTGTGTCCAGAATCTGACTATGCATTCCTGTGACCGCTATTCAAGCAACCAGTCTCGCTTCTTGCTATGGAAAGTCATCTGGCGCTCCAAGAATCTCATTCCCTAAACCCATTTCGGTGCCTGCCCCTCCTCAGAAACCATGCTAGCTTTCATGGTCCTCCATGGCACACTGCTATCCTTTTGCCTTCTAGGTATGCCGTCTTGTCCTTCTGCCCTGACGTTTCTTTTCTTGAGAGTTGATACTGTGTATGATTCGCCCTGGGTGCCCTGTGATACTGTCATGTCCTACACTGTAGGTGCTTAGCAAACTTAGTTGAGCTGAGTGCAATGTGTCATCTCTTTGGCCTTGTCCCCGGAAACAGTGACTTACTCTTTCCATGGATACATCTTGTGAATAGAACAACAAAGTGTCTCTGCTTTTGTCTGTTTCCGTGACCAGGAGAGACAGCGGCAGCTGGAGAGCATGGGGATCTCCCTGGAGACCTCCGGGATCAAGGTGGGGGATGACAAGTGCTACCTTGTCAACTTGAACGCAGACCCTGCCCTCAATGAGCTTCTGGTTTACTATTTAAAGGTGAGAAGGCGCGGCGCGTGTCTGATCCACAGGCCACCGCCATCCTGCATCACCCCAGCTGAACCTGGGCGCCTGGGTCCCATGATTTTCCCTTTTGTATCCAGCTTCACCCCGAGTAGAAGTAATACCACGGACGAGGCAATCCCTCATTACTGATCACAAGAAACAACTTTTGTTTCACCTCATGCCCTTGAGTACAGGCTGCAGAGGGACATAAATGGACAGCTCAGGGTACACCTGTTGGAGGAGGCCCCAAATATAAAGTGACAGAGTTCCAAGGTGTCTGGGGTCCAAGAAGCCATGGTGATTCTTTGTTGTAACTCTAAAGGGATCGCAAGTCCCACATAAGCCTAGAGAGACCCTAGGCTAGATTCAAGAGCAGAGTTCTTCCAAGTGTGTCTAGCTCTGACCTGACCCCCATTGTCAGGGGAGGACTTTAGTCTTATGGCCCTTCACCTATGGCCTTTTAGCATTGGCGCTGTGGCCTCAGTGTGCCCTGACCATGCTGGGGATGTCTTGGCAGTGGGTTTCCAAGTTCCTGGCATTAGACCCCATGCACATTCTTTAAAAGTATCAAGGACTCCAGTACACCTTTGTGTGCCTAGATTATAGTCATCTGTGTGAACAGCATTAAGACTGGGGGTGCTGAATCACAAACACAGCTGACTGAGCAGGTACCTGCAAAAGCCCTGCCATTCATGCTTGATAAAATGAGAAAGCAGGGACAAAGAACATTTAATGTTTATCCTAAGTGGTTTTGACCTCATGGGTCTCTTGAAATGTCAGAGGTCTTGGGCTGCATGTTTAGAACTACTGGCCAATTTTATTAAGCAAGAAATGGGACGGCAGAGCCAGGTGTGGGAGCACATACTGTTGCTGGAGTTTTTCTTTCCAGCCAGGTCCCACAACTGCTTTCAGCCCCAAAAGAGCACACAAAAGAGACATATATTAATTATGAACCTGCTGACCGATGGCTGGGGCTTCTTATTGGCTAGCTAAATTATTAACCCATTTCTATAAATTTATGTATCTCCACGTGGTCTTGGCTTATCAGAGAATGCCCGGACCTGTTACTTCTTTGGCCACTACATGGCATCTCTTCGTGGTCTCCTTCTGCCTACCTTTCCCACAATTCTCCTCATCTCCTAGCCCCGCCTATCTTCCTGCATCTATTGGCCAAACAGTATTTTATTCATCAACCAAAAAGAAAAATATATATACAGAAGGACATCCCCCATCAACATATCAATAATCTCAGTATTTGGAAAGTGTAGGCCAGAAGGATTGGGAGTTCAGGCTCATACTCCACTGCATAGCAAGTTCAAGGCCACCCAGTGCTATGTGGGACCCTATCCCAAAGGGAGAGGGGAGAGAAAGAAAGAGGAAAAGAGATATTTGAAATAGGACACTTGATTGCATTGGTATATGATGCCCCAACTGACAAAGGGAATTCAGTTGACCACCAAACATGCTTTATTATATCATACACAGACAGAATGTGTATGTTATAGTAGTTTATTTATATACCAGAAGAGGGCATTGGGTCCAATTATAGATAATTGTGAGCTACCATGTGGTTGCTAGGAATTGAACTCTGATTTTGAGAGAGTTTAAACATTTTCCCTGTTTGTTTAATTAATTAATTAATTAATTAATTAATTGAGGCAAGTTTTCTCTGTGTGGCTCTGGCTGTCCTGGAACTCACCCTGTAGACTAGGCTGGCCTCAAACTCACAGAGATCCTCCTGCCTCTGCCTCCAGAGTGCTGAGATTAAAGGTGTGTGCCACCACCACCCACCTGAGTTTAACTACTTTTTAAAGTTGTTTCAAGGTAAGCTTTTGGCTGAAGAAAATTATTACTGCATCCATCCATCCATCCATCCATCCATCCATCCATTCATCCATCCATCCATCCATTTATCTATCTACCTACCTAGCCATTTTTCTATCTGTGGAGGGTGTGCACACAGCATGTGAACAGAGGTCTGAGGACTATTTTCCTCCCACCATGTAGATCTTGGAAACTTCGCTCAGATCATTAGGTTTGGTGATGAATGCCTTTGTCCGCTGAGCCATCACACTAGCCAGCGTTTGCTTTCTGATGCTCCAGATCTCCTTTGGGATTCATTTTGTACAGTCCTGTGTGCGCTGCTAATTTATTCCATTGCTTGTGACCATTTTTGGTGGAGTTACTTGTGAACTTGGTTTCTTCTCTTCAATCCTGTGTTCTAGGATCACACCCGGGTGGGTGCAGATACCTCTCAGGACATCCAGCTCTTTGGAATAGGGATTCAGCCTGAGCACTGTGAGATTGACATTGCAGCAGATGGAGACATCACTCTGACACCGAAAGAAAACGCAAGGTAGGAGAGGCTTCAGCCCTCCCTTGTTTTCAGAAGGATGCCCGCCCTTTCCCTTTGCTTGCTTCAGTTACGTTAAAGTTAAGGATACACTGGGTATCCTAGAGGGTTTGATTCTGATTCCAGAGGATATATTAGTTACTGTTCTCATTGCCTTAACCAAAAATACCTGGGAGGAGGGGTTTATTTGGGTTCACAGTTGGAAAGGGTACAGTGCACATGTCTAGGAAGTCATGGTGGCAAGCATGGCTCTTTTTTTCTTTTTTAAGAATTATTTATCTTTTATGTGTGCAGTGTTCTGTCTGCATGTCTGCCTGCATTCCAGAAGAGGGCACAAGATCTCATAACAGATGGTTGTGAGCCATCATGTGGTTGCTAGGAATTGAACTCAGGACCTTTGGAAGAGCAGGCAGTGCTCTTAACCACTGAGCCATTTCTCCAGCCCCCAAGCATGGCTCTTGAGAGTGAGAGAATGGAGCAGTTGGCACCATCACATCTAACTGACATCAGGAAGCAGAGAGAAACAGACCTATGCAGACACAGGGCAGCTTTATCTCCTAAGATCCGTTCCCAGTGACCCATTTCCTCCAATGAGGCTCTGCCTCCCAAATTCCACAACTTTTGGATACAGCGCCACCCACTAGGGACCAGCTGTTCTAGAACAGGAGCCTGTGAGGACATTGCATACTCAAATCATAGCAGGGTAGTAACCTTGAGGAGTAATAGTGTTGACTTGGGGTTTTCTCCTGCGGTGACCACAGTGACTCTTATAAAGAAAACATTTAATTGAGGTGGCTCACTTACAGTTTCAGAGGTTCCACCCATTGTCATTGTGATAGGGAGCATAGTGGTTTGCAAGCACTGACCTGAGAGTGTACACCTTGCCTACAATAGGATAAAGGAAGCTTGAGCAAAAGAGACCTCAAAGCCTTCCCCTACCCACGCTTCCTCCAACAAGGTTGTACCTTCTAATAGTGACACTCCCTTTGGTGTTCATTTTCTTTTAAACCACCACATTCTACTCCCTGGCCACCAAACGATTTTGCCATATCATAATGCGAAAATGCGTTCAGTACAACTTCAAAAGTCCCCACGTTCTAGCACAGTGCAACACTGTTTAAAAGTCCAAAGTTCAAAGTCTCTTCTGAGATTCATGCAGTCTTTCAACTGTAATACCCTGTGAAATCAAAGTCAAAAAAACAGGTCCAACATATAATGACACAGGATATACATTGCCACTCTAAAATGTAGGGGAGGGAGCATAGTGAGGAAATACTGCACCAACACAAGACTGAACACCACCTGGACAAACTCCAGACTCTGCATCTCCGTGTCTGACCTCAAAATGGTCTTCAGATCTCCAGCTCTTTCAGCTTTGTTGACTGCAGCACTCTTCTCTCTCTTGGGCTGGTTCCACTGTCTGTTAGCAGCTCTCCTCTGCAGGTATCCCATGGCTCTGGCATCTCTAACATCTTGGAGTCCAAGGCAATCCAGGCTTCACTTCACAGCTTCCTGCAATGACCTCTCTAGGCCTCCATTCAGGGGCACCCCTGACACATGTCTGGCCTCAGCAGCTTTCCTTAAATGAGGAAGCAATTTCCACAGCCCCTTTCTTCTGTCCTTAACCCTAAAGCCAGACCATGTGGCCAAAGCTGCCACCACGTTCTGCTGCTTACTGGAGCTGGAACATGGCCCCCTCCTTCAATTACATCCTCATCAGCTTTCTGTTTTCCATGGCTTCCTTCACTGCCTAAGCTTAGCTGTCCTTGAACTCCCTCTGTAGACCAAGCTGGCCTCAAACTCAGAGATCCACCTACCTCTGCCTCAGGAGTGCTGGGATTAAAAGTGTTTGCCACCACAATCAGCTCTAAGCTTTTCTTTAATTCCTTTTCACAAGTTGGAAATTTATCTGGGTGGGATCTTGCCCCAAGGTCACCACTCCCTTTATTCCATTTCTTAATCTGCTCATCTCCTCCAATTCAGGACTTAGCTCCATTCCACTATTTGATGCTCCTTTATTCCTCAAATTTTACATTTTTTTTATTTGCCCTGCTTAGCTTGCTTCTTTTCATTATAAAATCTGTACAAGAGTGACAATAACCACACAACAGAGTCAATACTAGGCTGTCTTGAGATTTCTTCTGCCAATAGAATTAATCCAAAACTCTCCACTTTAGCCTCAGGCGTATTCTTTGAACAGGGGCAAAAACAGCAACTTTCTTCACCAAAATATCACAAGAATGATCTCTAGGCCACATACTAAAATTCTTCTCCTCTGAAACCTCTTGAGTCAGCCCCCCACAGTTCAAATCACTCTTAGTACTGCTGTCTTCCATGTTCCTACTAGTATGGCCCATTAAGCAGGGCTTATAACATTCCACTGCTTTTCTAACCCAAAATCCCAGAGTCCAAATTTCTCCAAACAAAAGCATGGTCGGGCCTATCACAGCAATACCCCAGTTCTTGATACCAACGTCTGTCTTAGAGTTTCTTTTGCTGTGAAGAGACACCATGACCACAGCAACTCTTATATTTTTGGTTGTGAGCCTAGCCTTTAACGGCTGTGCCATCTCCTCAGCCTGACCACAGCAACTCTTAAAGGAAAACATTTAATTGGTTGGCTTACAGTTCAGAGGTTCAATCCATTATCATCATTTATTAGTTTGTTTTTGCTATTTGCTGTAATAGCAAAGCCTTAGTAGTCAGGGTTAGACTATTACACTGGAGGATATATATGTTTTCCTGTGTGAATTTCGAAACTTCAGGCTTCAGAATCCGGACAAGCCCAGGACTCCACTAATGAGAGATTGTATGAGTAACCAAAAGTAAAAATAATATCCACCATCTCCTGTCTTCAGATTTCCTTGACAGTCCTTAAGGGAATTTTTTTGTTTATTTTATTTTTTTATTTTTTAGTTTTTAGAGACAGGGTTTCTCTGTGTAGCTAGCTTTGGAGGCTGTCAAGGCACTCGCTCTGGAGACCAGGCTGGCCTCGAACTCATAGCCATCCACCTGCCTCTGCCTCCTGAGTGCTGGGATTAAGAGCGTGTGCCACCAACGCCCGGCTATATTTTTAACTACCTTCCCATACCCATATTTTGTTTCTGAATTACCAGCAAACATTTTTATTGATCTGTTGAATATGTGTATTTGTTTTTGCAGTGCTTTAATCTCTCTCTCTCTCTCTCTCTCTCTCTCTCTCTCTCTCTCTCTCTGTGTGTGTGTGTGTGTGTGTGTGTGTGTGTGTGTGTGTGTGTGTGTAGTAGAGATCAGAGCAGGACCACAGGTATCATTCCTCACCTTATTTGAGGTAGAGTCACTTGTTCAGTACTGTGTACACCAGGTTAGGCAGCCCTGGAGCATCCAGGGATTCTGCCTCTATCTTCCTTGTCTCCATAAGAATGATAAGATTAAAGATGAATTGCTACCCCTAGCTTTATGTGATTCTGGGATTCTGAATTCAGGTCCTCAGGCTACCTTTGCTGAATGAGCCATCTCCCCAGGTGCAGTTTGTAAATGTCAACAAACCATCCTATAGGGATGTTTAGTATCTCCATCAGAAGACACAGAGTTGGGCATCACTCTTAGGGGAATTGGCCGACCCTCCCTGGCTCATGGCTAAGACTGTGTTTCTGTTATTCCTTCTTCAAATGTTCCCCAGAATACATCCAGTATGAGAAAGTTCCCTGTCACTTCTCTGAATGTTGGGACCACTGTCTTCATCCACCTGGCATCTTCCTTTGTGTCCCTTCAGGTCCTGTGTAAATGGCACTCTTGTCTGCAGTACTACCCAGCTATGGCACGGTGACAGAATCTTATGGGGAAATAACCACTTTTTTAGGTAACAACTTTGTGTTCTCTAGTCTTTCCAGTTACATTTTTTTCTGTTGTCTATTTAAGTATAAATCAAGCTGATTTTTATCTAACCATGAAAACCCCACAGAATTAATTTACCTAAGAGGAAACGGCGGGATTGGTTGAAAGACTTTGAAAGAGAAGCAGGTCCAGCAGAGCATGACCTGGATGCTGCAAGCGAGGCTTCCTCAGAACCAGACTACAACTATGAGTTTGCACAGATGGAGGTCATCATGAAAACCCTGAACAGCAATGGTAAGATGAGAGCTCCGGCAGCCGCAGATCTCACCCACATCGGTCCACAAGAGACACTGATCTTCCTAAAGTTTAGACGCATAAAGCCAAAAATTTCTTAGAGAGGCCGTCAGCAGGGAGTTATGTCAAGACAGCACAGGGAATTCTGGTAAAACCAGAGAGTTTGCAGATGGCTCCCTCTTGGGGACCACTTGTGCCTAAGCCAGTTGAGATAGCATTTCCATAGTCTCGGAGTATTTACGGAATGAGTTTGATAAACTTTTTTCTTTTAATCAAATTTGCCATCATTATATCTTGTCATTTCTGGAAGAGTGAAAACGTCCCCAAGGAAATGTGGCTCCGGAAATTTTAAACAAAACCTAATAGATATAAAAGGTAATATTTACTATAAATTCAGTTGGAAATTATACTTCCAAAGAGACTTACTTAACAGATAGGCTCAAGTACCTTTGGTAAAAACAATGCTTAAAGTCAAATGCTCCCCAGGCTCTTTGCCTCACACCTCCCCCACACCCTTCACACCCCCCACACCCCACCCGGCTTCCTGTGTCAGGCTCCCCAGTGTTAGTTTTACCTGTGTAGAACAATGCCACCTCTCCTCCACCAGTTGCCCTGAGTAGCGTTTCCCTCCGAGGTGTGTGCGCGCGCACACACACACACACACACACACACACACACACACACACACACACACACACACACACGCTGTCACGGTGCAGATGAACTGGTGGCCTTGGTGTCCTCAGAATTCCATCTCCCGCTAGGTGGCTTCCCAACCGTAAGCCTGTCTGCCTGGTGGTCGTCCCCGTGGTGGTCCTACTTGAAGATCCTCTTGCCCCTCCTGTGGTTTCAGACGAAGCTGGTCCATCAACGCTGGGACAGAGGTTCTTAACAGCTGTCTTAGCATGTGGGAGCCTGGCCAGCTTTCAGCGGGGCCAATGAGGGACATTGCGTGCTGCGAGCTTTGACAAAGTCTAACAGGCGGTATTGGGATGAAGCGAAGGTTTTCTGCCTGACAAAAGTGCTTCTTGATCGTGACTGGGGATATCCTAACCGTTTCCCAACTCTGCGACCTTCCCGCTGACCTTTTCCCTGCCTTCCCAGCAGCAGAGGAAAGTGTCTTTGTGTTACTGCTGCTGGTACTAATGGCTTCATTGCTGTAGGGGGTGTGGCAGTTCAGGGCAGCGAAGCTTCCAAATGTAGCCTCCACCATCTCAGTGATCACCTAGAATCTCTAGAGTAAGTACTGACCTAAAAAGCCCAGCTCACTGGATGCAAATGTAAAAGAGGAGCTGGCAAAATAGCCCAATAAGTTAAGCTCTTGCTGTACAAGCCTGAGGACCACCATCCAGGTCCAAAGCTGGGTGGGCACGGCAACCCACCTGTCACCCAGTATGTGGGAGGTGGAAACAGGATCCCTGAAACAAACTGCCCAACTAGAGGAGCTGACTTGGTGAGCTCTGGGTTCGAATGAGAGACCCTACGTTAATATATGAAAGAGAGAGCCATACAGGAAGATACTTGGTATCGGCCTCAGGCCTCCACGTGCGTGTACTCATGTGCACCTACACACACGTCTGAACATTAATGCACACATTCATACATACACAAAAAAAAAAAGAAAAAGAAAAGAAAATCTAGCTGTGAGCAATGAAGTCTTTTTTCTCACAGGCTCAAAATAGAAATCAAACACTATTCTTTCTTTTCCCAATGTCTTCTATAGCCAGCTCTAAAGTAAAGAGTATTGGGGACCCGTAAAGCTCATGACCCAGTTTCTAGCATCTAAGATTAGAGACTTCTTTTTGCCCCCAAAGATGGACTTCCCTTCCAATCCCAGTATGAGTCATTTCTCATGCTCCTTCTAATGCCCTGTGCCCAGCACCCCATCCTGTCCACTCCCCCAGCACCCCGTCCTGTCCACTCCCCCAGCACCCCATCCTGTCCTTTTTCCTAGCATCCCTGATCTGTCCGCCCCATGCTTGGGGCAGTAGATTAGTCTGGTCTTATTTCATGTCTGCCTACCGAGGAAGATGTAAAGGTGTGCTAAGCACTCAACACTATGCTTCTTTCTCTCTCCTGAAAAACAAAACAAAACACTGCACTCTTTGGTGTCTAAGAGGCCAGGATTGGCCTTAGACACCAGGTGCACTAGGTGAAACCGTTCACATGAGAAGGGTTAGGTGAAGTGGTGGTGCAGCTCAGTGGTCGAGTGATTGCCTAGCATGCATGAGGCCCTGGCTTCCATTCTCAGGGCTGGAATGGGGTGGCGGGAAGAATAGTGACATGGGGTAGGGGGGTTAGGATGGCAGACTCCTGGTATTTGGTGTGTCATGAGAGACCAGGCCATGGAATCCTTGGCTTGTGTCCTGGGCCATATCAGAGACAGATTACCTTGCTAAGTAGGATCCATCTAATTTTATTCATTTTTAACCGAAAGAAGAGATACTTTATTCTGGAACCATTTTGAGTGACTGTAACCTGGGGACACATGTTTTAGTTCTCTGTTCCATTGTGGAAACAGTCTCATGAAGTTTTAGCATTTTAAAGAACAAAATCATAAATCAAGGCAAGTTTTAAGCGCATTGGTTGGGTACACCAGAGAGGCAGGTACAGCAAGATGGGGGAAGCTTCTCTATAGGCCCAAGATGCTACCTGATGACATTCTTACTTGGGGTTGGCGGAAGCTCGTGGTCTGTTAAGTTAGTGATTGCGTAAAGGTTTTATCTGTTTGTCACAGGACGTTCGTTCAGACACAAAGGTTGACAAGGAATGGCTGTCCCCGAAGGCTAGAACTTGCCCCAAGACCAGCATTCCAATCTCTCCACAGTACTGAAATTCTGACCTGTCTCTGTAGACACAGCTTCTTTCAGAGAATTCTCATTCACAGCACCCCCTGCTGGTCAAATATCGCATTGCGTGCGTGTGGGTGCACTTACGTATTAAATATTACAATGTCCCTTGTAGCTAGAAATCTCATTCCTAGGATCTGATATAAATGAGGCCAAGTAGTGAGCAGGGTAGCAGCCTTCAAGAGAGAGGAAAAGTCATTCAGAAGAGGATTTCCGGATCATTTAAAAACTATTAGTTAAGCTGGGCAGTGTTGGCGCACACCTTTAATCCCAGCACTCTGGAGGCAGTCAGGTGGATCTCCTTATCTTGGTCTGTGGCCACAGCAGAGCCTGTAAGTGGCACTGCCGGTGCCGTTTCAAGTGGCCTCAGTCACTTGGCCTCTACTTTGACAAGGAACCTGGCTTGAGATCCTGCAGCTTTAGCCATCGTGGTCACGCGTGTTTCTGCAGCATCAAAAGCAGAGCTATGGATTAAATATGTTCTTCAGGACCTGGGCAGTAAAACTGAGTGGTACAGTTCTTGCTTAGCATGAACAAGACCCTAGGTTCCATCCCCAGTGTGACATTCAGGATCTCTTCACACGACCCCGTAAAACAATCTCTCAATGACAAAAACTGATGTTACTTTGAAGAAACAGTGACTTTGAGAGCAATCTGGTTGGTTGTTTTGAAGACTGTTCTTTGATTAGAGCTAATATGGAGCGGCTTTCAGGCTAAGAGCATTGTATCGAGACCTGTTTGTCAAGTTGACATCTTACCCTCGTTGCCTAGTCAGCTTCCAGCCTAAACTCAAAGTGTGGTGCTGTCATTTGACCTTGGTCATCTATATGATTTTTCTGAGTCCCAGTTTCCTCGACATTAAAATGGAGATGCCATCCCCCACAGGGAAGGAGGCGGGCCAGCAGGGTTCTGCCGGAGGTCATGCATGCAGAGTCAGTTTGGCCCCTGCACTTGAGATGCAGCCAGTAAAGTAGTGTTGGCATGGTAGCTGTGGTTTTTATTAAAACAACTCACAGTGTCTTGCGATTATACGAAACTGCTTGAATCTGCTTTGTTAACTTCATTTTTAAG
Organism: Cricetulus griseus; assembly: GCF_003668045.3. Lineage (NCBI taxonomy): Eukaryota > Metazoa > Chordata > Mammalia > Rodentia > Cricetidae > Cricetulus > Cricetulus griseus. The sequence continues at coordinate 266,505,331 of NC_048596.1, read as the reverse complement.
GCTAATGTGTTCTCTCCTCTTACATGCTAATAATATACAGAAAGTACTGTTGGTGTTTATTGCACAAACTGATGGGGCATTTTGGAAGAGTCTGTCAGTAGCCATGATGAGATGATTTAAAAATAAACTCCTGCATCCCTGTCCAAATTCTTTCTGGAAACTAAACTGAGAACGAACAACTGAACAGGAGTATAGCACAGGTTATCAGGGAATCGTAGGCAAATGTATAAAGGTACAAGGAAGAAATTACATCCCACACCAGTCTAAAGATGCATCTCCCTTAGTCCTGTGGACTTCTGGGAGATCCTCACCGTGAAGGGCAGTCCCCTGCTGCACCATGTGGTTGTCAGTGTACTGATTCATTGCACACTACTCATTTATGTTGTGACTTTGCTCATGTGCCATTGCCCGGATCTGACATACAGCTCAGGGCACCATACTAATGCCCTGCCTAGCCAATTGGTTCCTCAGAGTCAGGTCCCACCCGCACCACAGCCATCCATGGAGGTGCCCAGGCTCCATCTGTTGATATGTCTGTACCTGCTTGCCAGATTGCAAGTTCTAGATCCCTGGACCGCTAAATTGCCAAAGGCATGCTTTTCTTTTTCTTTTCTTTTTATGAAAGTTAGTTGCCCTCTTAGGAATTCCCACCTGGAAAATTGCCCCATCTTCCTGATCGGTATTTTCAAACGTGTGCTGTGGTTGTTTCCTCCCCATCCAGAGAAATTCAGGAGTAGGGAAGTTTGTGTCGAGCAATCAGGAGCCTGTTTGTCACACACAAAAGCCATGTTAAATGAGTGTAGAAGTCATGCGTTGTAAAGATCAACCGGTCCGTGCTCCTGCCGTGTGCTGTCCTGGATTTCACAATGGTATCGCATCCAGTTCCCCTCCATCAAATGTGTACACACAGGTAAACACGAGAATGCGCTCATCCCACGAAGAAGGAAACGGTGAAGGTTTACAGTCAGCTGAAGTGTCACCCGAAAACAAACCAGGAGGATCTCTGCTGTGAGCCCTCAGGCTGTCACAGAGAGCACAGGACCAGGCTAGGTTCTGAGGCAGGAGATGTTTCTTGCTGAGAGAAGCCCTGACTGGCACTGGTGTGGGCGCCTATCTCTATCAGCTGCTTACAGCCGCTTGCCTCTTCTCTCTGCTCACCAGATCCAGTTCAAAATGTGGTACAGGTCCTGGAGAAGCAATACCTGGAAGAGAAGAGGACCGCCCTGGAGGAACAGCGGCTCATGTATGAGCGTGAGCTGGAACAGCTTCGCCAGCAGCTCTCCCCAGAGAGGCAGCCGCCAAGCATCGTCTCTGACCGCCTGGCTTACAGCAGCCAGACAGCCCAGCAGAAGGTGACCCAGTGGGCTGAGGAGAGGTAAGCATGGGGCCAGACCCTGAGTCAGGATCGGGGCTGTGGGGCTGAAGGGAGGGAGGACATACCTGGAAAAGGGAGACTGTGGGCCCACTTCTGGTTTGGCCATTGGTGTTTCATTTCAGAGATATGTCCTAAGAATGTCACAGTAATGTCAGCTACCATAGACCATCCCCATCCCCAGATCCCTAATCCTTTACCCTTCAGTAGAAATAGTGGCAAAGGAGAAGACTTAGATTGGTGGGCCTTGAGATAGCAGTTTGAATGGTTCTTTAGCAACAACAATCTGAATATGCAGACAGAAGGTAGGGATTTTTTTTTTCTTTTATGTTTTGGTGCTTGAAGCTAGACCTTTCCCCCATGTTAACCATGTCCACTGCCCCTGAGAACACCCCTTGCCCCAACTGTAGATGGGTGGCTTGGCAGCAGCAAAGCAGTAGAGAAAAGTAAGGAGCGTTTGGAAGCTTGTGAGCAAACTGGTTGTGTCTGGAAGTGACTTATAGAGGGATGGAAAGAATTCAGTCTAAAAGCATCAGATTGGGCATGAGAGCGGCAACAAACAGGGTGTGAGGGACGACAACCAGGGCATGTGTATGATGACAACCTGGACATGTAAAGATGACAACCAGACATATGAGAGATGACAACCAGGAATGCTTGGGTTTTGTCCCTACTAGACTTGAACAGGGGGACTGTACCAGGAGTGGCCTGAGGAAGGCAGGTGTTTATAAGGACAATCATATAGCAACTAGGCCTTAATAACACATGGATGGATGGATGGATGGATGGATGGATGGATATGGATGATGGATGGATGGATGGATGGATGGATGGATGGAGGAGTGGAAGGAGGAGGGGAACAAAAGATTGTGGCAGCCCTGGCTGTCCTGGAACAGACTGTTGTAGACCAGGCTGGCCTTGGACTTACAGAGATCTGCTGTACGAGTCCTAGGATTAAAGTCATGCACTACCATGTGCGGTGCCTGGGTGTTTTTGTTGGCTTGTTTGTTTGTTTGTCATCAACTCTCAACCCCTCAATTTTGTTGCCAGCAGTGGTCCCCGATGTCCTCCTGTCTGCAGACAGGAGAGAAAGCTTCCTAAAAGGATTTTGTTGTTGCTGCGGGTATTTGTCATCATTTTCTGGCAGGAACAGAACCCTGGCTTACTTGCACCTGCGTGTGCTTTCTTTTCTTCACCACCACAGGGATGAACTGTTTAGGCAAAGCCTAGCCAAGCTTCGAGAGCAGCTGGTGAAAGCAAACACTCTGGTGAGGGAAGCCAACTTCCTAGCCGAGGAAATGAGCAAGCTCACTGACTACCAAGTGACTCTTCAGATCCCTGCAGCCAACCTTAGTGCCAACAGGAAGGTAGGCATGGCCCTGGGGGATGGGCGAGCAGGATGTAGGCTAGGAAATACTGCAGACTGGAGTCCAGAGCTTGTCTTTGAGCAGGTCCTAAGGGGAGCCGGTGTTGGCTCTCTCTAGAAGCCTTCAAGGTGGTCTATACCCCCTGGGTAAGCATGCTGGGTAAGGAGGGCCCTTAGAGAAAATGGAAGCAGAAGGCGGGGTGATAATTATGCCTGCTTTTCTTTGTGCAAATGCCCCTTCTGCGGTGGGTATATGTGTATGCTTAGTTGTACTGCCTTTCTATGAGCGAAATCTCTAGAAGGAGAAACAGTTTTGAAACCTGCTATTACGCATATGGAACTCCTTGCAGCTATCTGAAGACTCCTATCATTTCAACTTAAAGAAATTTTGCTGTAAGAGAGAAACCCAGAAGAAAATAAATTCTCATCCATTTGTTTTTTTCTACCCAGCCAACTAGCTAGAAAGGAAGTTGAGTGTGCTGAGTGGAGAAAGAGAGAGAGAGCTCAGTTAACCATTTGCTGCTCTTCCAGAAGACCCAGGTTTTGTTCCTAGCACACACATGGTGGCTCACAATTATCTGTAACCTATAACTCTAGTTCCAGGGCATCCCAGATCCCCTTCTGCCTCTGGAGACACCAGGCACACATGTGGTGCACATACATACGTGGAGGCAAGACACACATATACATAAAATGAGAATGCTTTTTTGGAAATTTAAGAAAGCGAATTAGGGAGCATCTTTTAGAAGTTCCAAATCCACAGACATAGGCATGTGCATACCTTCAGGCTGTGTGCAAGGATTCTGTGATAGTCCCTTTATTCTTTAAGATTGATTGATTGATTGATTGATTGATTGATTGAGAGGCAGGGTCTCACAATCCCATGCTGGCCTCAAACTTACTTTGTAGCTAAGGATGACCTGCACCTCTGATCCTTCCATTTTTACATCCCAAATGATGACATTCCAGGCATGCACTATCACATCTGTTTTAGGTAGTGCTGGGAGTATAACTGAGGGCTTTGCGTATGCTAGGCAAGCACTCTGCTAACTCAACCACCTCCCCAGCCCTCACAGTGGCCTTTATGTAACAAAACTTGAAGTACCCTTACCATCGAATAATGATTAGTCAGAATGTGATAAATCTATACAATGAATTCCTATGCTACTATTATAAAAACCACGCTTATGAAGAGTAATCAATGAAAGGCTGTAGACGGAGTTTCTGTCCTGCCTGGTTAGTCCCAAACAAATACACAGATGCTTCTATTAATTATAAACTGTTTGGCTGATGGCCCAAGCTTCTTTTGGCTAGCTCTCTCTGATTTATTAGCCCATTTCTGTTAAACTATGTATTGCCACGAGGCTGTGGCTTACCCATAATGCTTGGTATGTTACTTCTTTGGCGGCTACATGGTGTCTCTCTTGAGGCTCCCTCACTATGTTCCTCTTCCCAGCTTTCCTAGTCTGGTAGACCCACTACCAGCTACTGGAAGACCTATACTTCCTGTCTGGTTACTGGCCAATCAGCATTTATTCACCAACCAGTACGAGGAACATATTTTCAGAACATACATAAGGACATCCCCCATCAAAAGGAATTGATTGTGATGTAAAATCTGGAGAGAGTTTGGGATATGTGATTATGTGTTCACATGGGCTTGTGATTTAAAAAAAAAATAGTGTGTGCATGATATATCTAGAAGAGAAAAAGTGATCAGAGTATTCCTAGATGGTAATGTTTTGTCATCTTTTATAAACTTATAGCCTCACTATAATGTAGACAATCTTTAACTGTCAAAAACTTGGTTTTCCTTCATTTTACAGAGAGGGGCGATAGTGAGTGAGCCAGCCATTCAAGTGAGGAGAAAAGGAAAGAGCACCCAGGTTTGGACCATCGAGAAGCTGGAGAACAAGTTAATTGATATGAGAGACCTTTACCAAGAATGGAAAGAAAATGTCCCTGAAGTAAGAGAAACAAGACATCAAAGAGATATGCTGTATTCAAACCACAGATAAAATGCTCTGGTTGTTTACACTGGGGAGATAAAATGTCATCCTTACTGTAAGCATTTCGAGGAATCAGATGGGACGGACAGGAATGGATTCTGGCACTCAGGAGCCAAAGAATGCTGAGTGTTACAGGTTGGATGGAAAGGCATTCTGGCACTCAGGAGTCACAGAATACTGAGTGTCACAGCTCGGATTGAAAGGTATCCTGGAAATCAGGAGCAAAGGAATACCACAGGTCACAGTAAACATAGCAGCTTACAGCCCTGCTTCAGGGAAAGGTTTCCCCTGTGTATCAGCTCTGCTCCTGCAGGAGAGGGTTTCCTCGACGAAGTTGTTACATTTGGGCTCTAGTTCCCCAGAGATTGGAATGTAACAACTTCACTTAGCCAGGGGAAGGTTTCCCTAGGCAAAAAGTGTTACAGCCCTGTTCCACTCTGCTCTGGGTCATCTCTGCTCTGGTGAAAGAAGGTCTCACCCAAACCTCATTCAAGAGATTTATTGGGAGGGAGGAATCCAGGAAAGTGGCTGCCCTCTGCCAGGATGGCAGAGAACAGCCAGGCAGCATGCACAGCCACAAGCTGAACAGACACAGGGTTTATATAGGGATTCTTAGGGGGTGAGTTCTTCCAGGGTGGGGATTGGTCAGATTTCAACCCCTGAACTTAGGATGTCTAGATTGCCTGCTCAGGGATTGGTTAGTTTTCTGCACAGGTTTAGGGTCAGGTTTGGCTCTGGTTTCCTTCACTGGTCCTTTTTGGCCTTTTGGCTCTAGTTTTAGGGCCAGGGTATATTTCTTTCACTGACTCTGATTCCAGGGACAGGGTGTGTTTCTTTGTCACTGGTTTCAGGGTCAGGGTGCATTTCTTTGGTTCTGGTTGCAGGGTCAAAGTGTATTTCTTTGGCTCTGCACAGGGTGCATTTCTTTGGCTGGCCCTTTTTCCCTACACTTACAGAGCACCTGGTACGATCACACAAAATTCAGACAGGTGGAAGGGGATCCAGGAACACCCAGCAGGTCTTATTTTGCTTTGTGTTCCCTGCTTCTCAAGTGAAAAAAGGAAAGAAATCTCTCTGTGCTGGTGGTCTGTGTCCTAGAAAACCAGGGCTGGCTGGAACCAGTGTGGATTTCATCTTTATCCGTGTCTGCGCATGCGCCCCTAGCTGTGTGCGCCCCTAGCTGTGCTCATGGCTAGGTAGACTCCTAAATGTTATTGTAGTGCATGTGATGTTTCATTTTGTTTTTAACATTTGGCGTTAGTAATAGAAAGGAAAATTTGGTGCAAGTCACAGGGCATGACATGAAGCAGGCTGTGGGTGTGGTGTGAGGCTGAGGTTCCTCTACACGCGCAGCCCCTAGCGGACATGCCCTACTCACGTGCTGGGTTTATGTGGGCATGATTCTGATTTTACTTCTTGTTTATTTCTATGAGTGCTTCCTCTAAAGGTATGGTAAGTGGTTTGAAATAACATGATTTAAGTTGATGCTTTGTTTCCTGACCTCTCACTCATGAATGGCCTGCTCTACTTCTCAGGCCAAGAGGCTCTATGGGAAGCGAGGCGACCCTTTCTACGAAGCTCAGGAGAATCACAACCTCATTGGTGTGGCTAATGTGTTTTTGGAATGTCTCTTCTGTGACGTCAAACTTCAATATGCAGTACCCATCATCAGCCAGCAGGGGGAGGTAAGGACACGCCAGCCCCTAGGAAATGACAGGCGTGAAATTTGTTTATCTCTGCCTTAAGGAAGATCAAGATACTCTGTGTGTTCCTGTTGTGTATGTGTTTGCGTATAGGAGCTAGGACCTTCCTGGGATAATTCTGCTTCGTTGACCACCAATGCTGCTCACCATGCTAAAAATACAACTTAAGCGGCCAGTGGATCCAGGGGCTGAGGCCCTTGCTGAGGGGCTCTTAATCTGCAGGCTCTGGCAGGCTCTGGGTACCTGAAATTACATTTAAAATGCACTCAAGGCTTAGCACTCAAGCGCTTGCCCTACAAACCTACTAACCTGAGGTCAGTCACCAGTTCTCAGAGTGGAAGGAGAAAAGGGCTTCCAAATGTTTTCCTCTGACCATCACACATGTGCTGTGGCATGCACACACCTGTACACACACACACACACACACACACACACACACACACACACACACACACACACACACACGTAAATAAAATGAAAATGTATTCAGTTTTCAAGCGAGTATCTCGATCCCTCTTTCCTTGTTTCTTCCTCTCCAAGTATCTCATTTCTCAGATACATGGAGAGGAAGCTAATTTCTCTCAGATTCTTGGCCCCAGTGCCAACTGCTATGTTGAGTCTGAGCATTAAGCATAACCCTTAGCCTGGTGTGGTGGTTCATCTCTGTAATCCCAGCATTCGGAAGCTGAGGCAGAATGGCCATGTATTTGAGCAGCCTGAGCCATCTTTGAGATGGCAATCTCAAAGCAATACTGACAAACTGGACCCACTCCAGCGAAATGCTTCCTCACTCAGAAATATAAATGGCCTAATAAAAAATGGGCTGAAAAGAACAGTTATTTAGGGGCTGGGGAAATGACTCAGCAGTTAAGAGTGGCTTGCAGCTCTTGTAGAGGGCCCAAGTTCGAATCCTAGCTTCCCCATCAAATGGCTCACAACTGCCTATGACTCCAGCTCCAGGGGAATCTAATACCCTTGACTCTTTGGACACCAGCACTCAAGTGCAGGGACCCACACACATATACATAATTAAAAGATGAATAGGTTGAACAAAAGAATTGTTAAACCAGAGCCAAGAGTGGGGATCCATGCCTATGATGGAGGCACACAGGAGGCTGAAGCAAGAGGATTGCTCAGTAACCTCAGCGTGGGTTACATAGTGAGCCCTGTCTCAGCAAATCAAAACCTGATGGAAACAAGCAAACAAAAGAACTACTTTCCCATACCCATCTGGCTTTGATCATGTGATTCCTTCTGGAATAAGAGCCCATTGCTCTTATTATTAAAAAGGGCCCCACAGGGCCCTTTTTGGTGCGGCTCCATGTTACATTCATCCACCCTCCCTGAGCTAGGGACCGTGTCTGCCTGGTGTACTGTTAGAAGCACAGTGCTTGACCCAATTCCTGCCCCCATCAGTTCGCAGTAAAGTAAATACTTGCTGCGTGCATGTGCAAACATTTATCCCACCCAATACCTATATGTCAGCTGCCTTATCCTGTTGTTACCAGGTTCTGATTTCTCTGTTTCTCTCTCTCTCTCTCTCTCTCTCTCTCTCTCTCTCTGACCATGAGTTCACTGGCAGTAGAGCCCACTCCTTTCTTGGTGTCCCAGTTGGCTAGGTTTTGATGGAGTGAATAGATTACCTAGGCACATGATCAACTAAGTGGATATCATAACTATATAAACAGTTATGAGTCCAAAGGTACCAGTAGAATAAGATCACTCCCTTGAAGTTGTTCCTTGCCTGAGCTGAGGAAAATGGATACACCTAAGGATAGTTCTAGAAAGCAAATTGGGAGGGGACAAATCTGGCTCAGAGTAAGAAAGGAAGGTTGCCAGGCTTGCTGGCTCTGGGAAGGGTGGGTTTTGGATGTCCCTCCTGGAAATGGCTTGGGAGGAGGGTATCACACTCCCACAGATGGCCAGCCAGAGCTGTAGAGTGAGCTTCTGTCTCAGGCTAGTGTTGACTACTGGGTACGCCTTTGAACTCTGAGATGCTCTTGTTCCTTGATCCAGGTTGCTGGGCGTCTCCACGTGGAGGTCATGCGTGTTACGGGGACTGTTCCAGAGCGCGTGTCGGAGGATGACTCTTCGGAGAATTCTAGTGAAAGTGGGAGCCTTGAAGTTGTGGACAGCAGCGGAGAAGTCATTCACCGAGTCAAGAAGCTGACGTGCCGGGTGAGAGGACAGTGATCAGGGGCCCACGAAGACCCTGGCAACGCCAAACCATACGCACAAATTTTATGAGTTTTTTATCTCACACAATAACAGCTAAACTGTCCGACAGGAGATGCAGCTGTGAGCAGCACTTCTTCTACAATAATTCTCTGGTGACCATTGTGTGAAATTCCCCCAATGTGTACCCTCTGCCTTCAGTATCTAGACAAAAGTGGTTTTGGGATGCCCTCCACATAACCAAATCCACAAGTACACAAGTCCCTTATACACAGTGGACTATGTTTGCATATAATCTATGCACAACCTTCTAGACGCTTTTAATAATTGCCAATTAGTAAATGTAGTGCGGTGCCAATGCTGTGTAGTAGTTATATCACAGGTCTAGTTAGCTTTATTTTTTTTTATTTTGATAGTTTTTTTGACGTGGGGGTCTCTCAATTATGTAGCCCTGAATGTTCTAGAATTCACTATGTAGACCAGGTTGGCCTGCAACTCAGAAAGAACCCCCTGCTTCTGTCTCCTCAGTGCTGGAATTAAAACTGCTCACCCTCACACCTGTCACTAGTTGGCTTTAATTTTCTATTTGACACAACCTAGAGTCACCTGAGACAGGAATTGGCTGGTGAGCCTGTCTATGGAGGGTTGTCTTGATTGTTAATTGATAGGAGAGTCCGGCCCACTGTGGGAGGTACCATTCCCTTGGCAGATTGTCCTGAGCTGTAAAGAAAGCTAGGTAAGCATGAGCCAGCCAGTAAGCAACATTCCTCCATGGTTTCTGCTTCAAGTTCCTGCCTGGACTTGCCTCAGTAACAGTCTGTGTCCTATGAACAAAAATTCACCCGTTCCTCCCCAACAGGTTGCTTTTGGTCATGGTTATTACCACATCAACAGAAAGCAAACTATAACTATTACTTAGAGAATAACAGCAAGATAAAGTCTACACATGTCAGTACGTTGTAGTTGTTTGGGGTATATCTGATCTATTGGCTAAACTACAGAAGTCAAATCTATAAAGAGAGAGGGCCATGTAGGTTGCAGTATGGAGCATATGTTAATGAATTATGTTCTTCTAATAAAAGTTACATCTGTATCAGAAACTCAGTCGTGAGTCAGATTATACAGGAATGTGCTCTTTTTCTCAAAATAAGTAGATACAATTTTTTTTTTAATTTGAAGATGAGCCCACGTACTAAACATGATAGTGCACACCTTTAATCCCAGCACTCAGAAGGCAGAAGCAGGCAGATCTCTGAGTTTGAGGCCTCTATGGCTTATAGTTTTAAAAAAGGATGGACTGGGAATACAGCTCAGTCTGTGTGAGGCCCTAAGTTTACTGCAAAAGATAGATGATAGATAAATGGATGGATGGATAGATTCATACTTATATAGATACATAAATGATAGATACATAGACAGATATATAGATACGTAGATAGATAGATACATAGATAGATGATAGATACATACATAGATACAGAGATAGATAGAAGATAGATAATCGCTTGATGGAGAGAGAGAGAGAGAGAGAGAGAGAGAGAGAGAGAGAGAGATGATAGATGGATCAATCGCAATGAATGCTCTCAAATATTCTCAGATGGGTGACTGACTGGTTTCATCCCCTCTTAAGAAATAACTAAACTATGGAAAGACTATACTTTAGTGTTTCTTTTTAATGAGAGTTATAATTTCTTTTTTAATCTCTCCAGGTAATAATTAAAGAGGCTACTGGGCTACCCTTAAGCCTCTCAAATTTCGTCTTCTGTCAGTATACATTCTGGGACCAGTGTGAGTCTACTGTGGCTGCCCCGGTGGTGGACCCAGATGTGCCTTCCCCGCAGTCCAAGGACGCCCAGTACACAGTGACCTTCTCTCACTGTAAGGTATGGATGCAATTACAAAATGAGGTACTGGGCCAGGGGGGACACTCTGTGGTGAAGTGTGTGCTTGAGTCCCCTGGGTCAGTCCCCAACACCAAAACAGCCACAATAGAGTCAGCATCGGTGCATGGTGGGGAATGGAATTGGGCACGGACTTTTAAAATATCTACCTTTTTTTGCCATGTACTGGTGTTTGAACAGGACACCTTCCAACTGTGTGGAGCTTTCTTTTTCCTTCTTTCTTTCTTGATTGTTTACAAGGACCAAAGATCCTGTATTAATTTTTTTTAATGTTTTTATTATTGTCTGGCAGTTTCAGAATTTTAGTCATTTTCGCGCTCAGCTCCCTTTTCTCATCTCCCTCCCTCTTGCGCTAAAACCCTCTTCTTCCCAATGAGTCACCTCCTACTTTCTTCCACCTTTTCCTGTGCCACTGACAGAGTTAAGAGTTTTTTGCCTGAGTATGGGGGAGTTGTGAGTACGGGGCAGTGAGGGGAGGTTATAGCTTGGCCCATCAGCATCTTATCATTGCCTACACCACTGGAGAAAATGGCACTCCTTCTCCCCAAACCCATTGGAACTCAGGATGTAGTCTATTCTGCTCTCCAACTCATGGCCATCCCCCTGTGTCAGCTCCCCAATGGATGGTGTTACAAGCTGGAGCCCCCAGGCCTGGCTTAAATCTACCTATGGCTTAGAAGTTCTCTCTGTGGGGGCTGGAGAGATGGCTCAGAGGTTGAGAGCACTGACTGCTCTTCAGAGGTCCTGAGTTCAATTCCCAGCAACCACATGGTGGCTCACAACCATCCGTTATGAGATCTGGTGCCCTCTTCTGGTGCAGAGATATACATGGAAGCAGAATGGTGTATACATAATAAATAAAATCTTTAAAAAAAAGAAGAAGAAGAAGAAGAAGAAGAAGAAGAAGAAGAAGAAGAAGAAGAAGAAGAAGAAGAAGAAGAAGAAGAAGTTCTCTCTGTGTGTGATGGCACATGCCTGTAACCCTGGCACACAAGAGGCTGAAGCAGCAAGATCACACATTGCAGGGCAGGAGATCCTGTCTCAGGAAAGTTTTCACTATAAGTTTTTTTTTTAATTAAACATAATATTTAACTGGACTAAATGATCTTCATTACAAATTCAAATAATTAGGGAATGTATGAGATGAAATCTGAACAGTCTCAACTTGAAGTCTTATTCTACAAGGGTATAACCATGTTTCTTTTATACATATACTTTCTCTTTATTTTCATTTATCTTCTGAGATGGAGTCTTGCTGTATTGCTCATGCTGGCCTTGAACTCCTGGACTTGCCCTATCCTCCTGAGTAGCTGGGACATGAGTTGTAGGTCCCTGTGCCCTGCCACTTATTTTAGTAAGCTATTTTCTATGTTCTTACCCCCTTTTTTTTTTTTTTTTTTTTTGTCTTTCTGGCTTTCACTTGGCACCGTCACCTAATGGTTTCTCTAAGATGGACTCTGCCTTCTGTGAGGAGGCTTCTGCTGCATGACCTGTGCAGACCGTTTCTCTGCAAACCCTGTCTGTTCCTTCTGACTCTAGCTTAGAAAACAAATTCCTCTTGCCACCTATAAAACTTCAGATGTACAAGACTGCCAGATCTTTCTTTTGCTGAAAATAAATACCCATCTTCCTTCCTTCCTTCCTTCCTTCCTCTCTCTCTCTCCCTCTCTCTCTCTCTCTCTCTAAGTTAAAATTTGCTTATTTAGGGCCAGACAGTAATGGCACACACCTTTAATCACAGCACTCAGAAGGCAGAGGCAGGCAGATCTCTGTGAGTTCAAGGCCAGCCTGGTCTACAAAGAGAGTTTCCAGGACAAGGAGAACCACACAGAGAAACCCTGTCTCCAAAAACAAAACAACATTTGCTTATTTATTTATTCAGTGTATGAGTGTTTTGCTTATGTTCTGTATGTGTGTCATGTACATGCCTGGTGCTCGCAGAAGCCAGAAGAGGGCATCAGAGCCTCTGGAGCTGGTGTTACAGGTAGCGGTGAGCTGCCAGGTGGGTGCTGGGAACCAAGGTAGGTCCTCAGGATGGACAAATGCTGTAAATCATGGAGCCATCTCCTCAGCCCCAAGCCTACATCTCTTGACCCGTATTTGCCAAACTACATTCTTAAAATCTTTAGTTAGCATTTTTCACCTGAAATATTTATCTTTTAATACTTAATTTACCATGCAAAGTCATGGGCTTTATGGCATTTTCATACATGTGAGTCCTCGTTCTAATTCATTCCCTCTCTTACTGCTGTCCTCTCCCATACCCTTCCCCCCCACACACCGGTTCCTTTCTCCTCCTAAGAAATGTTCTCCCCATTTTTGTTGTTCCCCATTTTTGTTGTTCTTGCTGTTGCTGTTTCCCTAATGGCCTTTTTTTTTTTTAAAGATTTTATTTATTTTTATTATGTATATAATATTCTGCTTCCATGTATATCTGCACACCAGAAGAGGGCACCAGATCTCATAATGGATGGTTGTGAGCCACCATGTGGTTGCTGGGAATTGAACTCAGGACCTCTGGAAGAGCAGTCGGTGCTCTTAACCACTGAGCCATCTCTCCAGCCCCCTAATGGCCTTTTAAATATTTCCCATTCCTCTTTGGATCCACAGGGCTGTTTGTATCAGGAAGACAAAGGCTGGAATTTAAGTGTGTGCTGTTTAACAACTGTTTAAATACATATGGATCCCAAAGCCCCTGGGTTCAGTGTGATTTTAGAGGACATTGGGTTTTTTGTTTTGTTTTGTTTTTCACTTCTAGAGTACGCAGTTTAACTAAAATTCTGGGTCTGTCTCCAGATGAAATAAGGAAGTAGATAGAATAAGGCTCAATCCACTTAGTAACTGTTTCTGGAAATGCGTGTGGAGTAACTGCCCCTGGATCTCTGCTGGGGCAGATCTGATGGAAAGGATCGCGGTGTGGCTTGGGGCATACTGAATGTTCTGGGTGACCAGCCACAGTTCTCAGGGGACTCTGTAAATTTCCACAGTCGTGGGTTTGTTTTATAGAGGGAGGAATTGAAGTGAGACACACTCAAGAGCAAGACCATGAAGAAATCAGATAGTTTGAGTCCCTTACCAGACAAGTCTCAAAGTGCAGCAAGGGTCATCTGGAGGTCAGGGTGGTTCCCTGGAGTTGGCCATGAGCCAAAGTAAGAGGTTACAGATCCCTGCTCTGCACCTAAGCCAGACGTTTGAGCTCAGTGCTCTTCATTAGAACCGAGTTACCTCCTAGATCCCTTCCAGATATAGCGTCCTGTGATCCTTCATGCTTTCCTCCAGAACAGGTGGGGTTTAAGGTGGAGAGCAGATACATGGGTGCCTTTATGCCTGACTCTCAGTGTACTCTTCTACCTTCTGCTTGCTTGTCCCAGGACTATGTGGTGACTGTCACAGAAGAGTTCCTGGAGTTCATTTCTGACGGTGCACTGGCCATTGAAGTGTGGGGCCACAGGTGTGCTGGGAATGGAAGCTCCATCTGGGAGGTCGATTCACTCCAGGCGAAGACAAGAACACTGCATGACAGGTTTGTTCTTGCTTCGAGCTTTAGACCCAGGGGTCAGAAGCTGCTGTCACAGTAAGTGAGAGTAGAGGCTTCAAACCCTGGGGCTTCAAAGGAGTTGCTCAACCTCTGTTCCCATGTCCTCCTTTGTAAAACTAGAGTGCTAGAAGAAACCACCAAACATCAAAACACACTGTGGCTAGTGAGTCATTGTAACCAGTGAGACTGAAATAATTGCTACAAGGTAATCATATATTTACTTTTAAAGTTTTTATTACATTATTTGCACACACACACACATACACAAATGGAGGTCAGAGGACAGCTTGCAGGAGTCCGTTATCGACTTCCACCACATGGGTCCCAAGGATTGAACTCAGGTCTTCTGGTTTAAAGGCAGGCTCCTTTACCTACTGGGCTATCTTATTAACCCAAATCATAAATTTAAATGCAAAGCAAAATCTATAAACCTGGTAATATAAGTAAATATAATATAAGAAATTAATGGTAATATAAGAAATATAATGGTAATATAAGAAAATAATAGTATATCTTTTTACAAATTTTTATTACTGCTTAGAGTTTTTTGACACATGATTCAGTTATAGGTTGGGCTAGCCTCAAATTTATGGCAGTCTCCTGCCTCAACCTCCCCAGTATTGAAGTTACAGATATGAACCACCATGCCCTGAGTTTTTGTCCTTGCATTGTTAATGATGTTGTTTTAAGCAAGTGCTCGCTGTATAAACCATTGGCCTCAGACTTGCAATCCTCCTGCCTCAGCAAGTGCTAGTATTACTGGTGTGCACCATGCTACCTGATGGAGGTGGTATCTTTACAACTTTGACATGGTCATAGGTTATCAGGCCACAATAACCATAGAACTTAATTCTACATTAAAGGCCTAACTCTGAAAATAAACAAGCAACCATTAAGAGAAACTATTAAGAAAAAGTTCCTAATGTGTTTTTTTTCTCTTCATAGCATTTCTGGAGACTGAACATAGGTCTTTCCTCATGCAAAGCAAGCACTCTGCCATTCAGCCCCAGCCCCAAAAATGTCAATTTCTTATAAAGTTGATCATTTGCATGACCCAGCAACACTATACCTGGGTGCTTGCTTGAGAGAAAAGTTAAGTCCACAAGTAAGGTTTATGGCAGCTTTATCAATATAACTAACTCAGTGTCACGATGAACCCAGGTATCTTTCAGCAGGTGAATAAGCAAATCACTGGATTATCCACCCAAAGAGCACATTAGACAACATTAAAAACTAAAAGAATTGGGGCCAAGCAGAGTAGCACATGCCTTTAATCACAGCACTTGGGAGACAGGCTGACAGATCTCTGTGAGTTCAAAGTCAGCTAGGGCTATACAGAGAGACAGAATCATCTGTCAGAAAAAAAAGAGACAGATTCATCCATCCATTGCACCAAATGAAATAAATCAGAATCAAGAGTCCACACCATATAGTTCCACTTTTATGACATTTTATAACAGGCAGAGTTGACTTGGGTTTGCCCGAGCCCCTGATCTGCGTATATCACTGAATGTAAGGCATGGGTCAGTTCAGCAGCCTAAGAGTTCACACCACGGGGTTGTGTGAGAGTTCACCGAGGAGGTAATCGGTGAGACATCCCAGACTCAGTGCCAGGACGCGCTCAGGGATGGCCGTTTACTGCTGGTTGCTGACGGTGGCCCTGGGTGATGCAGTGTTTGCTGGGATATTGTTTTCTGCAGGTGGAATGAAGTAACTCGGAGAATAGAAATGTGGATCTCCATTTTGGAAATGAATGAGCTCGGGGAGTTCGCTGCGGTGGAGCTTCACCAGGCGAAGGGCGTCAATACCGGGGGCGTCTTCCAACTCAGACAGGTAGAAAGCTTTCTGTCTGTCTGTCTGTTTTCCATGTCTCCTCCCTACTCCACTCTAGGACTTTCTAGGCATACCCTGAGGGTTTTTTATTTCTCTTCTCAAATTATTTCCCCTTGTTTCCCTCCTCTATCTCCATCCCGGTCCCCGTCCCCGTCCCCGTCCCCGTCCCCGTCCCCGTCCCCGTCCCCGTCCCCGTCCCCGGTGTCTTCACCTCTTCAGGGTCACTCTCGTAGAGTGCAGGTCACAGTAAAACCTGTACAGCATTCGGGGACACTGCCACTCATGGTTGAAGCCATCCTGTCAGTATCCATTGGCTGTGTGACTGCAAGGTCCACCAAGCTGCAAAGAGGGCTGGACAGTTACCAGGTAAGACACGGGTCTGGGGTGGCTTGTACCAAAGACTTAGGGTGTAGCTTGGTTGGAGAGTACTTACCGAGGTGGGCTATACACAGTACTTCAGATATTTAAAAAATAATAATAATAATTTTAAAAAGATCAAGCGACTACAGAGATGGCTCATCAGTTAAGTAATGCATACTGTGCTTACAGAGAACCCAAATGCAATTCCCAACACTCACATTAGAAAGCTCATAACCGAGGCTGGAGAGATGGCTCAGCGGTTAAGAGCACTGACTATTCTTCCAGAGGTCCTGAGTTCAATTCCCAGCAACCACATGGTGGCTCACAACCACCTTGAATGAGATCTGGTGCCCTCTGCTGGCATGCAGGCAAAAGGCTGTATACATAATAAATAAATAATAAAATCTTTATCAAAAAAAGAAGAAAGAAAGCTCATAACCACCTATAAAGCCATCTCCTGGGGATCAAATGTCCTCCTCTGGCCTCCAAGGGCACCTGCACTCACACTCAGAACACACATACATACACATGATTAAAAAGAAAATATTCCATTTAAAAATAAATGAGTAATTTAAAAATCAGTTAGTACAGAAGTAAGGAAGATGATGTACAGTGGAAATCTTATTTGGGAGTACAACAAACAACGGTTCCCTTAACCGAGTATGTAACCCAAGTCACATCCCTGTCCATTGCCTTTTTTCTAAATATAAAATGCTGTTTGCTTAGTGTTACTTAGTAATGTTTACTTCTTAAAGCTGTAGTGGTCGCCTGCTTTGGGCTGCTTTTATTTTGTACCTAGCCCATGTGAACATTACTGCCGTCCCAATCCACTTGCATTGCTATCAGAAAATTGTTCCGGTATACTATCACTTTAAACCCATCTTTACTGCTCTTTTTGTTACTGTAAAAACTGCGCCTGTGATCATTTTGTCCATTCAGTCTCCATCCTTGAAGCCCGTTGTTCTCATTAAGAAATAAAAGGATGCTGGCTATTGTGGCGCCTGCCTGTTGTCCCAGCACTTGGAATGTGGAGGCAGGAGAATTGGAGTTCAGGATGTCCTCAGCTTTGACTGAGTGTGAAGTTGAGTTTGAGGTTAGCCTGGGCTACATGAGTCACTGTGATGATGGGCAGTGCAGAAAGCTAGTCTGTGCCCTGGGAAAATAAACTTCAATAAAGATCCTACTGTGGCTCGGAAAAGTGTATGTACTCCAAGGGGCGGGGCACACTTGGTCCAGGGTCCCCCGTTATCAAATGTAGTAGAGAGCATCTCTCTACCTTGCCGGAGAGAAAATAGCTCTCTCCATTTCTCTGAGGATTCTGAGAGATGGTTCATCTTCTGCCACAGTTTCTCTTTGGTTTCGTGGTGTTGGGACAGACTTCTGAAAGCTGGACCTGAATACAGAGTCCTGGACTTTGCCAGACACTGCCCACCTCCTCCTTTCTGGCCAGATTTCCCTGCAGCTCTGAGTCTGCATGCTTCCTTGAGAGCAAGAGCAAAGGACAAGGAGATAGCGCCTGTGGCCTGTGTGCTTCTCTGCCACACTTGTATGTTTCTAGCCTGTGAGTAAGGAATTGATTATGCATAGCCTCACTCCAGGCAAGTCCCTGGGGAGCCAGTAACTTTCAGGGTGGACATAGGGATTGTTTGGTAGCTCAAGACTTACAGTCAGGAGACCCAGGTTCTCTGTTCACTGCCTGGTTCACTTAAACATTGAATTCTTTCTTTTCTAAAATGATGAAATAGATGCAATAATTCTCAGAGTTTTTTTTTTTTTTTTTTTTTTTTCTGGAATAAAACTATGTGGCTCTGTCAGTCTCCAGCATAAGATAACACATGGGAGTTCGTGTAACTTAAGCTGTGACTTCCAAAATGAAAATCATTTTGCTTTGCTAAATGTTCCCAATTCAAGGGCTTTATAAGAATTCTTTGTAGTTTTTTCATTTTTTTATTATTTTATTTTACGTATATGAGTGTCTTGATAGCATGTATGTCTGTACAGCACATGCATGCCTGGTGTCCATGGAACCCAGAAAAGTTCCTTGAATCACCTGGAGTGGATTATAGATGGTGTGGGTGCTGGGAATCAAACCTGGGTCCTCTATAAGAGCAGCCAGTGCTCTTAACCACCGAGCCATCTCTCTAGCCCCTCCCTATTTGTAGTTTTTTCAATAGCTTACCTCTTGAGTCAAAACTGATTTTTATTTATTTTATCTTATTTTTTGGCTGGGCATGGTGGGGCAGGCCTCGAGGGAGCAGAGATAGCCTGATCTTTTCTGTAAGTTCAAGGGCGGTCTGGTCTACACAGTGAATTCCAGGCAAGTGGGGGGGGGGGGCACTCGACAGTGAGGCACTGTCATAATAAATGACAACAAAAGAACTGATTTGTTGTTGTTGTTAAAAATGTGGATCTGAAAAAATTGCTGTAGCTCAGTGCTGCATGCTGTCATAAAAATGTACTGTCCAAGGCTGGAGAAATGGCTCAGAGGTTAAGAGCACTGGCTGCTCTTCCAGAGGTCCTGAGTTCAATTCCCAGCAACCACATGGTGGCTCACAACCATCTGTTATGAAATCTGGTGCCCTTTTCTGGTGTGCAGATATACATGCAAGCAGAATGTTGTATACATAATAATAATAAAAAAATAATGTACTACCCAGGTTCTGGGCTAGGGTAGTGCTGGCTGATGGTAAAACACAGGCTAGTATAGACATCTGTGAAGTCCCGGGCTCATTCCTCGGCGCCCCGAGAGGAAAGCATAGTATTAGCTGTACAGCATCAGGCTGTGGTTATTTTACCCTCTTCCCATGGTCAAGGTCGTATCTACAAGCTGGCTGCTGGCTCTGTGCTTCACAATTGCTCTGTCCAGATTGTTGAAGCCAGGACAGTGTGCAACAGTGTTAAAGCCTGAAAGCTCAGGCTGGGTTTAGGTGGATGAAAGTACCCTTTTAGTCCAAAATGTAATGTTACATTGTTGCTGTCTGTTCTTTGACGTACATAAAGAAAATCAGTTCAAGATAAATTCTGTCAGCCTCCACAACCAGACTTAAAAGTCATGCATTTTGAAGTATACATGTGAAAATAATTTTAACTACATTTTTAATGACTGTAATATTCTCTCCTGTCATTAAAATAGATTGTTATAAATTTAAATAAAAGATTCCACTGGGCATAGTGGAGCCTTTCTTTAATCCCAGAATTTGGGAAAGAGAGACAAGAAGACCACTGTAGGTTCAAGGACAGCCTGGTCTATATAGTGAGTTCCAGACCAACCAGGACAGCATAGTGAGACCCTGTCTCTAAAGTGATGATGACGACGATGATGATGAATCGAGCATTCTGTAGTCTCTTTTCTAAGGAAAATTGTCTCTACCCAAACTCTTGTTTTCAACATGGGTCTTTCTGCTGCCTAAAGTTTTTTGTTTTGTTTTGTTTTGTTTTACTAAAATTGTTATGTTGTGCAGTTATTGCGAAATGCAGCCATGTCTTTGGGGCAGTTGTGATCCATCCCCACAGGACACTGGTAGCCTGTGCATTCCGGTGGCTCAGCTTCCCCTGCAGTAGCCAGTATAGAACCTTACATGCCCTTAGCCTGGGTCCCCAGGCGTTCCTGTGGCCACTTCATCCCTGTGGGTGGTGGTCTCCAAGGAATAGCTGCTGGGGATGGAGACTAGAGGCCTGGCTTCTGTCCTGAGCAGTCACCATCTGTGTGAACCTTGGATTAATCATTCCATCCTGTTGGGTCTCTGTGAGAAGAGACCTTCTAACTCCTTTGTAGCTTCTTAGCATTCTGTCTAGCTAAGATCATCCCAAATCTCAGACAGCCTACCTGTCACCAGTAACAGTGGCACAAGGCCTGGCCCAGGGATGTTGTTCTCAATCCTTACCTAAGCGTTCTCTTTAAAAACATGTTTTCCTTACTTAAAAAAAATTCTTGGGGTGTTAAAATGACTGAATGGAAAAGGCACTTGCCTCCAAGCCTGACAGCCTGAGTATGAGTCCCAGAACCCACGTAGTGGAAGGAGAGAAATGATTCTCAAAAGATGTCTTCTGTCTCTCTCACACACACAAACACAGACAGGCAGACAGACAGGCAATGGATTTAATCCTTCCTAACCTTTTTGGGGTTCAGTGAAATGATTTATGGGGCTAATGTTGAGAGAGGCGTCCACTGTAACATGTGTTAAATTATTTTCCCTGTGTGCTGTTTGAGAAAACAAAATGCATGTCCTTTATGTTTATTTTTCCCCCACCAGAGAGATGAGGAGGATGGCGAGGATATGGATAGTTATCAGGTATCGCTGCCACTGTCAACCCTGTGCATGGGGCACAGCTCTCGCTAATCGCCAGCCTTCGCAAAGCAGAGGCCAGGGAGGTGGAAACAGGGCCACGGAGTGAGAATGTGCAGTTTCTCACTTGCTTTTGGTTTGCTCTGTATGTGATCAAGCACACGATATTATTTCTCTTGATTTTCCTGTCCACTCCCAATCTGTAACCAGACACTGCACTGATTGCTCTGCCGGCTCCAGCAACCAGCTAGTAAAACCTTGCTAGCGAGACCATGATGGCTGTATTAAGACGAATATCTCAAAAACCACGCTGCTCTCCCCTTCAGTTTTTTGGTCCACTCTTGTCTTTTCTCTACTAAACTGAGCTTTGCCTCTCACTTCTGGAAGATTACTGTCACCCTAAATAAATGCCTTTTGATATCAAACAAAACAAACCACTTCTATTGGGCAACAAGCTTGGAGACTGTGCACAGACCTTTCTTTTGTTTTATTTAACCAGGTCCCCTCTCATTAGAGCCAAGCTTAGTTCATCATGTTGAGAATTTAAATAGCAGTGTTCTCTTGTTGGGAATGGAGAAAAGGGGATGAGCAGATGTGGCATAGATACCCAGTCAGCCCCAACTAACCTGACAACCATAGATGATGGCGGGGTCCTGGTCCAAGTAGTCAGCCGAGGTGACAGTTTCAGGCATGAGTTCCAGGTCAATTGTGCCGTTTCCCCATTCAGGTGGAAAGGATGGGTTCTCAGTGAGCCTTCCTGTATGTCAGTTGCAGGGACATTGTAAGAGAAGCTTCCAAGCTCCCACTCTTAGGATCAGGTCATCCTAGTGAGGAAAGTTAGGCCAGGGAGCATCTGGGGTAGAATTGATTTTTTTTCCTTCCCTACTCATAATTTTACAAGAAAGGATGAAAGTGAATAAAGACAGACCTCAGTGGGACGTCAGGATCCCCTCAGGTCTCAGCTGTGCCATCAACTAACGTCTTGTGGCTTTGGGCGCGCTTCCTGCCATATTCACGGTGGAGTCCCGCAGTTGCTTCTGGGAGTTCTAGCATGGCTGAGTGCATGTGGAGTTTTTGCATGAGAGATCTCTGGTTATCCTTGTGGTGGCGGTTGGCTGTAAAATCTTTGCAGCAGACTTAGGAGGTTTTCTGCTGACCTCTCTGCATTTCAAAAAAATCGTGTATTAATAGTAAGGCCATTGAACTCTGAGGTACATAAATACCTGTCACTCTCCCTACCATTTGATGTTCTGTGCTTCGAGCTTTGCTTGTGGTAGCCTCCTGCTTGAGATTCCACATCTTTCAGTGGATTGCTACCGTGCAAATGCACATAGACGTGCGTGTGTACACATGCAGCGTAAAATCAGATCATCCTGCTCTAGCATCGTTTGAGCTTGTCTTGCCCTTCAGTGTAACTGTCCTTCTCATCCAGGGGCTCTGATTTCTGGGTACCAACATCCTTGGTCAGCATGGAGTAATCTATGACCTCTGCTTTCTCACATATTAATTAATCACTATCACATTCAATGGCCTTTCCTAATGAAAAGTCCCCCAAACTATTCAAATACCTTTTTATATACAAAAGGGATCATTGTCTATGCATTCTATAGAGAAAGAAAAACCTTCCCTCTCTCTCGTTGTCAGGAGGAAGACTTGAACTGTGTAAGAGAGAGATGGTCAGATGCGCTCATTAAACGACGGGAATACCTAGATGAACAGATTAAAAAAGTCAGCAATAAAAAAGGTACGTGGCGGGGTCCAGGAGATGGCTTAGCAGATAAAGGCACTTGCCACCAAGCCTTGCAGCACAGAGCCCACATGATAGGCAAGAACCGACACTCACAAGCTGTCCTCTCATGTCCATGTGTACTACAACATGCTTGTCCCATCCCACACACAAAGTAAATAAATGTAAAAAAAAAAAAAAATGTGTCGGGCATTGGTGGCGCACGCCTTTAATCCCAGCACTTGGGAGACAGAGGCAGGCGGATCTCTGTGAGTTCGAGGTCAGCCTGGTCTACAGAGTTCCAGGATAGGCTCCAAAGCCACAGAGAAACCCTGTCTCAAAAAACCAAAAAAAAAAAAAAAGAAAAAAAAAAAGAAAAGAAAAAAAAATGCACATGGGATTAAACCCTCCCAGTTCCAGGAGTAGCTTTTTCAGTATTGTACAGTGGCAATCTTCATCATCATCATCGTCATCGTTGTGAACCATAGCTTTAATCCCATCTCTTGAGAGACAGAGGCAAGTGGATCTCTATGAGTTCAAGGCAAGCATGGTCTATATAGTGAGCTCCAGACCAGCCAGGGCTACATAGTGAACCCCTGTCTCAAATAAATGGATGGATGGAGGAATGGATGGATGGATGGAAACATTATGCTCTCACTTAATGCTGTACCAGTACAAGTGGATTTTGCTCCATTCCATGTCAACAAAACTCACCTTGATAAACCATCTTAGCCCCGAGTGTGGTGTAGGTTTATGTGAGTGCCTAGGCCACTTATGAAAATTCAGTGAGTATACCCAGGGAAGCCCAGAATTGAGTTAGGAGCATTATCCAGTAAAGTCTTTGTCACGGTGAACATGAAGGAAAATAAGTGCTTTGCAGAGTGAGGTATACGGTGCTTTTAAATCCCCTGGTTTTGTAACATGGCTTGTCATTTTATAAGCCACATCACATGCCTTAATAAGCAGGATCATTCCAGCCAGTGTGTAAAGTAGATACGGTGTGTATTCTTAACTCTTCCCCAGATGCAGCACCAGTAATACCTCCTTTCTGGCCACTGTCTCTGCTCCGTGTATTTCTCTGGCCTCTGCTACCTGAAGCTGGTGTCATATCCTATCTCTGTCTGGAGGTTCTCGCTTGATCTTCGGAGCCTCGGTTCCTTCTTTGGAATCTGGAAGATACATAAGCCATTTTGACATTCCAGAGTGAAAATCTTGTTGTGTTACATTTAGCAGTTGTCCTTTCTCGTTTGCTTGTCCCACATGTCCTCCTGACATTCCACAGAGAAAACAGAAGACGACATGGAGCGGGAAGCCAGGCTGGTGGAGCAGTGGGTGGGGCTGACCGAGGAAAGGAACGCCGTGCTGGTGCCTGCCCCTGGCAGTGGGATCCCCGGGGCTCCTGCTGATTGGTAAGGCCACCCTTAATGCAGGTCAGGCAAGCTGATGAACATTGCTGGTAACAAGAGCTGTGCAGATAGCGTTCTGGGATCAGCTAGCTACAGCTGAGGGAAGGGCCACCCATCTCCAGTATCCCATCCTCTATAACTTCCCCACCACAGTTTCTTCCAAAGGTAACCTGACTGGGAGAAAATGCTACCTTCCCCTCGTCCTCTGAAGGAGCAACTTGAGTCCTGTTTCCTCCCTCTAGACTGAGAAGGAGGTTTCAAATTACACTGGTCTACAAACACACAAAATAGATCTTATTTGCCCTGGCATGTGCTTATCGTGGCCAGTATTAATGGTATAAAGCAGTGGTTCCCAACCTTCCTACAGCTATGGCCCTTTAATACAGCTCTTCATGTTGTGACCCCCAACGATAAAACAACTTTCACTGCTGCTTCATAACTGTAATTTTGCTACGTTTATGACTCGTAAGCATCTGATCCTCTTGTTTCCATCTCCCAAGTTCTGGGGTCATAGGTATGTTCCAGCACACCCATTTTACTACAGCACTGGGGATTGAACCCAGGCCTTTGTGCACGCTAGGCAAGTACTCTGCCAGCTTAGCCACTGTCTCTAATTTGTATTCCCTGAACTCCTTTTTACCTTTATTCCTGGTATGTAAGTGGAACTGTGATTTTAGTACTGCTGTAAGACTTAGAGGTAATATATAAAGACGCTTGTTCATTTGGGTATGTTTTTGGTTTGGTTTGGTTTGGTTTTTTTGAGACAGGGTTTCTCTGTGCAGCCCTGGCTGTCCTGGGACTTCTGTAGATAAGGCTGGCCTCGAAATCATAGAAATTTGCCTTCCTCTGCCTCCTGAGGGCTGAGCTTCCAGCCTGCTGCTTCTCCTGCAGCTTCTGCCTTTGTGTTGGAATCCTCTGTGTAGTGTGCAGTCTCTCGGCAGGCTGCTCCCCATGAGGAGGCAGCTCATCCGGACCTTATTGGTCCTTAAAGCCCTTCCTTGTAAGCCGTCCTTACCCCAGGGCCTCCTGCATGATGGCTTCCACCCTCACACCATCTTTTTTCTTTTCTTTTCTTTTCTTTTCTTTTCTTTTTTTTTTTTTTTTTTTTTTTTTTTTTTTTTTTTTTTTTTTGGTTTTTCGAGACAGGGTTTCTCTGTGTAGCTTTGGAACCTATCTTGACACTCGCTCTGGAAACCAGGCTGGCCTCAAACTCACAGAGATCCGCCTGCCTCTGCCTCCCGAGTGCTGGGATTAAAGGCGTACGCCACCACTGCGTGGTGCCTCACATCATCTTGAGTGTTCATAAAATGCCAATAAAATGCCACCCTGGGTCCCATCCTAGATCGGATTCAGAAGAGGAAGCACGTGCCCAGGGCTCTTAACGAGCCCCCTGAGGTGATTCTAATGAAGCCGGGCCAGTTTGAGCAATACGCTTGGTAGCCTCTGCTGTACACACCACCTCCTCTCACGGGCTGCACTCACTCCCGTGGAGTTCTCTGTGTTACTGCCCCTTTTGTTATTTCCTCTAGGGTCTGAGCCACCCCCGCCATCTAACAGCAGTACCCTTGCCCCTATGGCTCGAGTTGTTTCTTTTCTTTAAAAACACTTCATTTCTCTCTTATTCCTAGGTGTATGTATGTTTTGCCAATGTTTTTCATATGCACCATATGTGTTCCTGGTGCCCAAAGAGGCCAGGAGAGGGCACTGGATCCCCCTGGAACTAGAGTTATAGAGAGTTGTAAGTCAAGTGGGGTGCTGGAAACTGAACCTGTGTCTTCTGAAAGAGGAGAAAGTGCTCCTAACTGTTGAGCCATCTCTTCAGCCCCTGGAACTGTTTTTTTGTTGTTGTTTTTGTTTGTTTGTTTGTTTGTTTTTTGTTTTTTTAAACTTCAAATAAACTGTTTTAATTACTCACCTCTAATGCATATGACTGGTAGTTCTTTTATATAATAATTATTATTATATCATAATAATACAGTAATTTCCATGACTTACGTCAACATGGGAGTCAAGATATTATATGTTTTTATAGCAAAGTTTGCTCTAAGAAATTAAACAATTAAAAATAGGGGCTGGAAATACAGCTTGTTGCTGTCAAGCCTGACAATCTGAGTTTAATCCCAGGGACTCCTGCGAGTTGTCCTCTACCATGGCACGTGTGCCCCCTCACATCCAGAGACATGTACACGCTAAGATAAACATAATAAAGAAATGTTATGGTGTGACGTGTGTAGGTTCCACAACCCCACAGTGGGTCCCTTCTGTTTCCATGGCTCTGCAGTGAGTGCTTTATTAATTAAAAAATATAAAGCACACATGTTCTTACAATTAAATTCTGTCATTGCATTTAGGGTCCCACCTCCTGGAATGGAAACACACATACCAGTTCTGTTCCTGGATCTGAATGGTAAGCAGGCACTGAACCCATCCCAGGATTATCAAGGTCAACTAAGATCATGTGTTCTTTTGGTGCATAGATCACTTGGTAATTGCTGATATGGCACACTAGGTGACAGTTGGGCTCTGGACACATGCATAAGCATGGCCTGTGGTCACTGGAGGAGAGCTGTGGGTGTCTAATCTCACACAAAGTACCCAGGACATTGCAAACAAGAACACATGTGCTCTGAGATACTAGTGATTGGTGGCCCCTGGAGACTGTGTGTTAGGCTTGACGAGGGCCGAGGAGCTACATGTCTGACGGTACCCTCTGCCCCTCAACCCTCAAGGTAGGGAGAGGAAGGGTGATGGACTTCAGGTGGCATGACAGCAGGGGGGAGAGGGAAACCAACAAGAGGGGCAGGGACACGGGAGAAAATGAATGCTATCAGAAAACCTATTGCTTTTTCGGCTTTTATTTGGTTTTTCGAAACATGGTTTCTCTGTGTAGCTTTGGACCAGGCTGGCCTTGAGCTCACAGAGATCCTCCTGCCTCTGCCTCCCCAGTGCTGGGATTAAAGACTTTTCCTTTTAATTAATTAAAAAAAAATATGCCAGGCGTTGGTGGCACACGCCTTTAATCCCAGCACTCCGGAGGCAGAAGCAGGCGTATCTCTGTGAGTTTGAGGCCAGCCTGTTCTCCAGAGCAAGTGCCAGGATAGGCTCCAAAGCTACACAGAGAAACCCTGTCTCGAGAAACCGAAAATAAATAAATAAATAAATAAATAAATAAAATTTTAAAGAGTGAAAAATAAGCCAGACGGAAGTGGCCCACGCCTTTAATTCCAGCACTCAGGAGGCAGAGGCAGGTGCAACTTTGTCAGTTCATGGCCAGCCTGGTCTACAGATTGAGTTCCAGGCTACACAGAGAAACCCTGTCTTGAAACAAACAAAAAGTATAAAATGGAAAAATTACTTCTAAAGGCATGTTTTAAAATGTTGGTGTTTGCTTAAAAGCTGACTTTCTTTGCTCTGTTTTCATCTTGTGCCTTGAAATTGATCAGCGGATGACCTTAGTGCCAACGAGCAGCTAGTGGGCCCCCATGCATCTGGTGTGAATTCCATCCTGCCCAAGGAGCACGGCAGTCAGTTCTTCTATCTGCCCATCATAAAGCATAGTGATGACGAGGTAATTTACCCCCAGGGCTCGGGTGGGGTCTTCACACAAGCCCTCTTAACCTTATAAACACTGATAGGGACACTGAGGGCTTTGAACAAAATGCCATCTGTGTCATTCGAAATAGATGAAGGGAGAAATCTATTTGGTAACAGAAAGTAGAATTGATTTTCTTACTCCGGAAGGTCTTATAAACGGCTCCACCTGTCGTGGCTGTGGCTTACTCCTGTCCCCCAACATTCTGCTCCTCCCAGGTTTCAGCGACAGCCTCCTGGGACTCCTCGGTACATGACTCTGTTCACCTGAATCGGGTCACACCACAGAACGAAAGGATATACCTGATCGTGAAGACCACAGTTCAACTCAGCCACCCGGCGGCCATGGAGTTAGTGTTACGGAAGCGGATTGCAGCCAATATTTATAACAAACAGGTAGTGACAGACAGGACTGACTTGCTGTCACATGTACAAGGGCAAAATGATCTTCCTCTGTGTCACATCATGTTTTGTAACACCGGTAGACGGGCTTGGCGGAACCCGTAACTCTGGTGGTCAGGTGAAGACTGCAGAAGGAAATGTCAGCCTCAAACCATTGACTTTACTCTATTCTCTGGTTAGGATATCCATAATCTTTGGGGCTGGAGACATGGCTCAGTGGTTAGGAGCACTTGCTGCCCATCTAGAGAATTTGAGTTCCAGGGGATCTGACATACCCTTTTCTGTCCTACTGGGGCACCCCCACACACGTGCAAGTACCCACACACAGACATACATACACAAATGAAATAAACCTTCTCTTTAAAAAAAAAAACCTAAACTGGGAGGCGGTGGTGCCAGCCTTTAATCCCAGCACTGGGGGGGGGGGGGGGGGGCAGAGGCAGGCAGATCTCTGAGTTCGAGGCCAGTCAGATCTTTAAAGTGAGTTCCAGGACAGTCTCCAAATCTGCAGAGAAACCCTATCTCAAAAAAACAAATAAAATTTAATAAATAAATAAATAAATAAATAAACCTAAACTGGGTGGTGTTAGTACATGCCTTTAGTCCCAGCACTTGGGAGATAGAGGCGGGCAGATTTCTATGAGTTCAAGACCAGCCTGGTCTACAAGAGCTAGTTCCAGGATGGGCTCCAAAAAGCTTGAAAAAACAAACAAAACAAAATAATAACTTAGAAAAAAAAAACAAAACAAAAAACTATTGCCAGGTGGTGGTGGTGAAAGCCTTCAATCCCAGCACTTGGGAAGCAGAGGCAAGTGGATCTCTCTGAGTTTGAGTGCAGCCTGGTCTACAGAGCAAGTTCTAGGACAGGCTCCAAAGCTACAAAGAAGCTGAGTCTCGGAAAACAAAAACAAATAAATATAAAAAAGAGCCTATAATACTTGCAGGCAGCAGATATAAGTGTCTTAGCAACAGCAGAGACAAAAGGCTCAGGCATGTTAGTGACAACACTAGGACAGTGCAAATTCCTGCTGCTTTGTCAAACCCCTTATCAACAGAACTGACCCCCTGGGTTCTTCCAAATTGTTGTAGGAAAGCTGGCTAAACCCAGGAGAGATGAAGGGCAGTTAGCACAAGGGAAGCTGGCAAAAACACAGAACTCCAGGAATGCCACACCTCTGCCAATCACAGTTGTACTTTTGCTCTTTGGGGGTCTCACCACCTAGCTTTGGTTGGAACTTCCTGTATAGACCAGGCTCACAGAGCTGTAAAGCCTTGAGCTCACAGAGATGTTCCCTTCTCTGCCTCCTAAACATTGGGATTAAAGATGGGTGTCCCTACACCAGCTGGAGACAAGAAGTTTTAAAGGTTTATTACATTTGTTGGTTTGGTTTGGTTTGGGGGTTTTTGGGGTTTTGGGTTTTTTGTTTTTGTTTTGACAAGGTTTCTCTGTGCAGTTTTGGAGCCTGTCCTGGAACTCACTCTGTAGACCAGGCTGGCCTTTAACTCACAGAGATCCTCCTGCCTCTGCCTCTGCCTCTGCCTCTGCCTCCCAAATACTGGAATTAAAGACGTGCACCACCAACGCCTGGCTGTTTTAATACATCTGTATATTTACTTAGTGTGTATGGACTTGCATGCTACAAAGCATGTGTGGAAGTCAGGGGACAACTTTCAGGAGTCAGTACACTTTTTCCACGATGTAGGTCCTGGATGTCAAACTCAGGTCCTCAGGCATGGAGACAAATGCCTTTACTCACAGAGCCAACTTGCCAACCAGAAAGAAGATTTTGAGGTTTAATTTCTCAGTTTGATTTTGTTGTTTTCTGTGCATTTACTTATTCATTCAATCGTTTGTTTGCTTTAGTTGGTTACTTGAAACAAGGTCTCATTTCTCTCTTGATTTTGTTGTTTCCTGCTTATTTACTTATTTATTTCAGTTGGTTACTGTGACAAGCTCTCATTCAGTAGTCCAGACTGGCCTCAAGTCCATTATATTCTCAGTGTTGCCCAAACTAGCTTTGAAATTGATAAGGAATCCTCCTGCCTCAGCCTCCCAAGTATGAGGATTTTAGATGTGAGCCGTCATTGTTATGATGACGGTGAGAGACAAACACACCATCAGGAAGAAGTTACATGGGAAGGACGTTTTATTGGGGGAAGGAAGGGAGTGGGGAAAGTGGGAGAGAGAGAAAAGAGAGATAGACAGAGATAGAGACAGAGATAGAGACAGAGAGGCCTCCTGGGAGAAAGGCGGAAAGAGAGAGCAGGGGAGTAGGCGGAGCCCAGCTCTTTAAGGGACCACCTGCCCCTGTGTAGAGCCAGGGCACTGCTCGCCATGTGCAGAGGGGTGACACACTGTGCCAGGTTCCCAAGGGGTGGAACTAAGTTTGCCTGGATGAAAACAACCATGCCCACCTCCTTTAAGTATAGGGGGCTTGTTTTATTTTCTTTCTGTTTTGTTGAATTTATCTATACTCCTTGGATCATTTGCTATAATACTTTTCCAGTTTGCAGAATATGAAATAGATTTGTCTTAGATTTGCCACACCGTTTAAACCAGCTTTCCTTTCCTTTCCTACCAGAGTTTCACCCAGAGTCTGAAGAGAAGAATATCGCTGATAAATATATTTTACTCTTGTGGCGTGACCTATGAGATAGTATCCAATATCCCAAAGGTAACAGGCGCTGCTGTTTCCCCATGTTAGCGTGTAAGAGTGCAAGGGGAGTGTTGGCTCACTGTGCCCTGAAAGCACACCACAGCACTTACGAAAACGCCATTCACAGGAAAACAGTCGTCTCCTTTTTGTGCCTTTAGGCGACTGAGGAGATCGAGGACCGGGAAACACTGGCTCTCCTGGCAGCACGGAGTGAGAATGAGGGCACTTTGGATGGGGAGACGTATATTGAGAAGTACACCCGCGGTGTACTGCAGGTCGAGAACATTCTGAGTCTGGAGAGGCTCCGGCAGGTGAGTAGCTGACTGTGTGGTCCTGAGGGTGCAGCACCAGCGTTCCCAAGCAGTGGACAGAGATGGAGCACACGCCTCTCAAAATCTGTCAGAGAAGGAGTGCGTAGGTAGCCATTTCCCTACCCTTGTCAGAAAGGACTCTGACAAGAGTTGTGAGTGTCTGTGTGTGTGTTTGTGATGTGCATGTGAAAGACCCCCAAGCCCCTAAGGGGCACAGGGTCCCGAGGAGCCCCCGAGACTCAGAAACCAGACCAAGAGCTGCAAAAGCAAGAGGGTTTATTGAACGAATATGCATTGGGGTGTCAGCAATATCGGGAAAGCTGCACACCCCAGCATGGGGTGCAAGCTCCTTATATAGGAAAAAACAGCAGGTCAGCATACAGACAAGGGGCACAAAG
The DNA here is from genome assembly GCF_003668045.3 of Cricetulus griseus. Classification (NCBI taxonomy): domain Eukaryota; kingdom Metazoa; phylum Chordata; class Mammalia; order Rodentia; family Cricetidae; genus Cricetulus; species Cricetulus griseus. The sequence continues at coordinate 266,474,297 of NC_048596.1, read as the reverse complement.
TGATTGATTACAAAGTATGATTTCATGTTAGAGTGGTCACCCAGGTGTGACCTGCTTTTCTACAAAGGAAAAACCACAGAACGTACCCTGAAAAGTCCTTGATTGTCTGTTGGCCAGCCAGGTGTGACCCAAAGAGGGTTGGCGATTGCCCCCGTCTAAAACCATAGGATGTGCCCAGGGTTGGGGCCAACTTTCTTGTAATGGGCCAAGGCCTGTGGGAAACTTTTTCTTTCTGTGAACTAAAATCTTTCAAAACTTTTTCTCTCAGCAAACTAAAGTCTTTCACATGTGTGTTTACATGGTGCGTGTGGTGTATGTGGTACGTAAGATGTTTGTGTGGTGTGTGTTTATGGTATGTGTGTGGTGTGATATGGGTGTGGTGTGTGTGTATTCGTGTGGTATGTGTGTATGGTGTGGTGTGTATGTGTGATGTGTGTGTGTACCATGGAGGTGTGTGCTGTGGATGATGTATATGTGGGTGGGTAGGTGTGTCTTTGCATTCGAACATATGTATGTATGCATACACTTGTTCATTTTGATATAGGAACTTGCTCTGGAACCTGCCTGGCTTAGAACTCAATATATACACTAGCCTGTAGTTGGACTTTCCTTTGGATTGCCAGCTCACAAGTTCCCAGTTTCTCTCTCTGCTAGGGAGTCCCACCTGTTCTCTCCTGCCTAGCTCTTGGCCATTCAGCTCTTTATTAAACCAATCACAGTGACACATCTTCGCACAGTGTAAACAATGTTGTGCCACACTAGTTTGGTCTCCAGTTCGTGGCTGTCCTTGCAAGTGCTGGGATTACATGTGTTTACTATCACATTCAGCTCCCAAGCGCTGTGTTCCGATGATATAGGTATATTATGTGGTTTACTTTTCAAGACAACCCTTGGATGAAAGTAATGGTATAATTGTTTTTCGAAAGAGAAAGTCGAGGCAAGGAGAAGCTACACAGCAAGGCATTGGTGTAAAGCCATGTACAGCCCAAGTAGATTGACTCCAAAGTCCTCATGTTGAACCACATTTTGTCATTTTTATCCCCAATATTCAGGCATCTAAGTGCGACATTGGGTTTAAAATAATGAACTCAGACTTGGTAGAGTGCTTGCCTAGCATGCTTGAAAACCTGGCTTTGGTCTCCTCCAGTCCTATGTAAACTGGGCATGGTAGTTAGGTATGTGCACTTATAATCTCACCATTTGCAAGGTGGGGCCAGGAGGCTCAGAAGTTCAGTTATCTTTGGCTACATAGTGAGTTCAAAGACCATCCTAGACTACATGAGTACCTCCATGTCAAAAAAAAATAATAAGAAATAATAAGAAAATATGACACTCAGCAGTGGTGCGATGAGCAGACATGTAATGTGTGTGCATTCCTCCAAAGCAAAAGCTGACTTTACAGACAAGACGTTGAATGACTAGAGAGATGGAATTGGTGTTTGTCAAAACAGTCTCTCTTTTCTGTAAAACATACTAAAATTGTGACACAAGTAAACCTATCAGCATTACCTCTTAGGGGTAAATGGGAAAAGTAAACCACATAATATACCTACATCTTCTGAACACAGCCTTCCTCTTGTTTTTCTGCTTCAATTCATAGCATGTCTGCTGTTCAGCATCTTTCCTGGTTTGTGTTTTAATTTTTTTTTTTTTTTTGAGGCAGGGTTTCTCTGTGTAACAGCTCTAGCTGTCCTGGAACTTACTCTGGCCTTGAACTCACAGAGGTCTGCCTGCCTCTGCCTCCCAATTGCCGGGATTAAAGGCGTGTACCCCCACAACCCAGCATGTGTTTTGAATTTTTAATGTTTTTTTTGTTTGTTTGTTTTGTTTTGTTTTGTTTTTTGGTTTTTCGAGACAGGGTTTCTCTGTGTAGCTTTGGAACCTATCCTGGCACTCACTCTAGAGACCAGGCTGGCCTCGAATTCACAGAGATCCGCCTTCCTCTGCCTCCCAAGTGCTGGGATAAAAGGCGTGTGCCACCAAGGCCCAGCTGAATTTTTAATATTTTTGATAGGTTTTGGTGGTGAGCCTAGCCTTTAACGACTGAGCGATCCCTCCTGCCCAGTTTTTCTTTTTTGTTGTTGTTGTTATTGTTTTAAAAACACATAGTCAGGGTACCAGTCTTATAAATATTGATTTGTGTTTGTGTACAATTGAAGTGGTTTTTACATTTTGGGTTTTCTGAATCTTCTAAAATACACATTTCATTTATAATCTGATGAGGCAATCCTAGCTGTCTTCTTTGTGTTATTGTGTGTTTACAGGCTGTCACGGTCAAGGAGGCACTCTCCACCAAAGCCCGGCACATTCGGAGAAGCCTCAGTACACCAAATGTTCACAATGTGAGTACGCTCGGCAGGGACCTGCTGCCCATGTGACTTACTCCAGGATTTGGGGATGCAGGATCTGGGACAACATAAGCTTGGAGCTTAAATGGTAGGAACAGGGTGCACCGTCCTGGAGTAGGCACCCCAAAGTGCCGAGCCTGACTTTTTATACTGGAGTACATACCAGCTCCCATAGAGATTTGCCTGTACTGATCATCTTTCTCAACCAATTCATGTATAATATCCCCTTGACAAATGACTTCTAACAGTAGGGAACCAAGGGTAGATTAGCGTAAGGACCTCTTCAAAACCATCCCTTCCCAGGAGCAGCAGATGAAGGTGCTACAGTGTTTCTAAGGAAAACCTAGGATTCTGCCTTCCTGATCTCAAGAATTGGCCAGAAATGATTTAAAACTCAACACCTGTCTTAGAATAGCCCACAGAGCAAATGTCTACTCTCAGCCCTGTACAGGTTACTTCTGAACAGTAGTAGATAATAGGGGGCTGGGAGATGCCTTAGTACATAAAGTGCTTGCCATGAGGACCTCTTTGGATCTCTAGCATCCATTAAAAAAAAAAAAAAAAAAAAGCCAGGCATGTGGGGGTGTGCTCTTGTAACCCCTGTAACAGGTACAGAGACAGGTAGATCCCCGGAGTGTGTAGACCAGCCAGGGTAGCCAAAAATGGCAAGCTATAAGTTCAATTAAACCCTGTCTCAAAAATGCAAGGTGGAAAGCAACAGAAAGACACCTGAAATTGAACTCTACCCTTTACATGTGTGAGCATAGGCAGGCATACACACACACACACACACACACACACACACACACACACACACACACACACACCACTTAACACACACACAAAATAGATAATGAGAGACTCAGAAGTTACAAGTTGAAATCATTCTCTTAGGCCAGGGATATAGGTCAGTGATTGTGAGCATATGCAATGCCCCAAATTCGATTCTCAGTACCACAAAAGAAGAGGAAATGCATGAGCGTGTGCACACTCGAGCATGTGTGCTACTACACACAAACACACACACACACACACAACACAGAGAGAGAGAGAGAGAGAGAGAGAGAGTTTTGTCTTTTGGGTGTTTTGTTTTGAAGTAGGGTTCCATTATGTAGCTCTGGGTGGTCTCAAACTCACAGAGATTACCTGCCTTTACCACCTAAGCACCAGGACTAAGGGTATGTACCACCATGCCTGGCTAGTTGAAATGGTTTTAAAGACACTCTCTTAATTAACTTACTTATCAAGGAAAAGCTTTTAATACAAATTAAAACTTGTATAGAACTAATTGATAATAAAACTATGCATAAACCAATACTTGTGGAATGTAAAGTGGTACTTAAATGGAAACCATTAGCACTAAAATACCTACTTCACCTCTTGCCATTGAGAATTCTAGACAGTACCGAAAAATGGAAGAGCAAGAACATTTTTATTAAGAGTATTATTAGGAAACATAGGGGCAAGCCGGACAGTGGTAGCCCATGCCTGTGACTCCAGCACTCTGGAGGCAGAGGCAGATCTCTGTAAATTCTGTAAAATTGAGTTCCAGGCCAGCCAGAGCTGTTACACAGAGAAAGAACATGGGGCTCAGTAACATTCAGGAGGCAGAGGCAGGAAGACTCTGCAGTACCAGGCTGGCAAGAGCCATAATGAAACCCTGTCTCAAAAATGATGATTATTAAAGATATGAATCATATTGGTAAAAGTGTCTGTCTCTTACAGGTCTCCTCTAGCCGGCCAGACCTCTCTGGTTTTGATGAAGATGATAAGGTATGTATGTTAGGGTGAGCTAGCTTATCAACACCATTTAAGTTCTTGAGAACGGGCTGTGCATGTACAGGTGTGTGTATTTGTGTTAACGATTTATGTATGTGTTTGCCTACGCGTATGTCTGTGCACTATTTGTAAGCAGCACCCACAAGAACCAGAAGGCACTGGAGTCCCCTAGAACTGGGGTGACAAGTGGTTGTAAGTCAACTTGTGGTTACAGGGAGCAGAACCCAGGTCCTTTAATGAGTGTTTATAACCACTGAGTAATCTCTCCAGCTTCTGTGCTTATAAGTTTCGTTTACATATTTGAGAAAGGTAATCTTTAGTCTTTGCCGGGCGTTCGTGGTGCACGCCTTTAATCGCAGTACTTGGAAAGCAAGGCAGGTGGATCTCTGAATTATAGGCCAGCCTAAGTCTATAAAGCAAGTTCCAGGACAGCCAGGGCTACATACAGTCTCAAAAAAAACAAAGCAAACAACAACAACAACAAAAAATTACAAGAGTTAGGTATAGTGGTACATGCCTTTCATCCCAGCACCTGGGAGGCAAAAGCATCTGCAGTGTGTATCTCTCTGAGTTCGATGCCAACAAGGACTATATAGCCAGACCCTGTCTCAACAACAAAACAAAACAAAAACAAAAAACAAAACAAAAACAAAAATGAGGAGGGCAAAAAGAGGGGAAGGGGAGGAAAGAAAGAAAAGAAACAGAACTGAAAACCGGCTGCTTTTCCCATTTTTTTTAGAGTGACTTCATCGCAGTTGACCTATATTTTTACTTTGCAGGGCTGGCCTGAGAACCAGTTAGACGTGTCTGACTACAGCCCCAGTTACCAAGATGTTGCATGCTATGGAACTTTACCCAGGGACTTGCCCCGCAGGAGCAAAGAAGGTAGTGGTGGAACTGCTTCCGGTGGTACTCCACTCATGCAGATGTTCAAAAACCGGCTTCTTCTTCACCAGAATACTCACCCCACATCCACTTACGGCCCTTCTCTTGGCTGGGTTTTCTACCTAGCAAAATAATAGTTGTACATGCGTGTACATAGTGCTGGGGATGGAACCAAGAGCCTCACACATGCTCAGCAGGCACTCTCCAGCCTAAGAGAACACTTTGTTATTTAAAATTCTCCAAATCATTTTTCAGTCCTTGTTTTGAGACACACATAATTCTCATTCAGTTTTCTTAAGCAAGAGAGTATTTACCTCTCGTCTTTTTATATCCAAATGTTTAAGGAAGCCTGATTTCCGACACCTAACACAGGTTCAGAAATGATAGCAGAAATGAATTTGGTCAGAGGCAACATTATTATGTAAATACGTAGTCTCCTAGTGCCTTGAGGGGACCAGCAGTCTATGGAAATATAAATCAACTATCTGCTTCTATCTTGTATTTTACCTACCAAAAATCAAGAATCAGTGTAGCAGGAATTGGAAAGAGAACAGAAGGAGATAAAGGCCCAACAAGGTAAAAATCCGCGTACTCCCACAGAGCCAGGGAGCCTGAGGAAAAAGGGACATAAACAAGAAAATGTATATACTGTTCATTCACTGAGTATACTTAGTGTGCTTCTGATTGCCTTTAAAACATAACCATGGGAGCTGGGTATGGTGCCCATACCTGGTCTACAGGACTACACAGAAAAATCCTGTCTTGAAGGTAAAGCAAATACATACATATATATATATATATATATATATATATATATATATATATATAACATTCAATGATAAATGTCTGAATACACATGTAGATTATAAAGACCTTGGGAATTCAGAGATGGAGAGTCAGCTTGAGCTAGAATTGGTCCAATAAATGGTGCTTAAACTGGATTTTGAAAAGAGTTAAGAGGCTGGAGAGATGGCTTGATAGTTAAGAGCACTAGCTCAGTCGGGCAGTGGTGGCGCACGCCTTTTAGTCCCAGCACTTGGGAGGCAGAGGCAGGTGGATCTCTGTGAGTTCTAGACCAGCCTGGTTTACAAGAGCTAGTTCCAAGACAGCCTCCATAGCCACCGAGAAACCCTGTCTCGAACCCCCCCCCCCAAAAAAAAGAGAGCACTGGCTCTATTGCAGAAGATCCAGGTTTGATTCCCAGCACCCACATGGCTGCTTAAAACCATTTGAAATGACAGGCAGTGGTGTTGTACACCTTTAATCCCAGCACTTGGGAGGCAGAGGCAGGTAGATCTCTATGAGTTCGTGGCCAACCTGGTCTATAGAGTGAGTTCCAGGACAGCCTCCAAAGCCACAGAGAAACCCTGTCTCGGGGATTGGGGGGTGAGGGGGGTGGGGGGGCATTTGTAACTGTAACCCTAGGGGATCTAAAGTCGTTTTCTGTCCTCTCTGGGCACCAGGCATGCATCAGGTACACAGATGACAGATCTACATGCAGACAAAATACCCATATGCATAAAATAATTAATTACTTATTAATAACAATGTTTTAAAAAGAAAAGATTTAAATTCTTTTTCTGATTCTTTCTCACTGACCCGCCCTTTAACAATTCTTTGTGACTTTTGAGACTTATCTTTATTCTATTTTCTTGCTATTATATTTATAATATAAATATAATTTATATATAATTTGGGGGGCGTTGTGGGTGTGAGTGTGTCACAGCACATTGTGTCAGGGTCACACAACAACTTGGGGGAGTCAGTTCTCTCCTTCCACCATGTAGGTCCCAGGGATTGAACTCGGGCGGACAGCTTGATGGCAAGCACTTTTGCCTCTGGAGCTGTCTTACTAGCCTAATTTCTCCGTGTCCCTGCCTCCATCCATCAGAGTGCTGAACTAAGTGCTAGCATATTAGTTCCACTGTTTTATCAGATATTATCATGAATGAGGGTGTTTGACTTACATTGCTGTGACAAGCTAGCTACCTGAGAAAAATTAGCTTAAGGAAGGAAGGTTTATTTGGGCTCATGATTTTGAAGGTTTTGCTCCAGGATCAGCTTGCTTCATGGTTTAAAGCAAGGGAAAAGCAGAACATCAAATAAGGAAGGGGCTGTGATGGTGGCTGCTTCTCATTACCTTAAGAAACAAAGGCAAGAAGAGAAACCAGGGGCCAGAAACCATACCCTTCAGAGACATACCCCAGTGACCCTACTTCCTCCAGCTTGTCCCATTCGGCTGTGAACTCATCATTGTATGTCTCCCTTGATGAGGCTGGAACACTCCTGATACAATCACTTCTCAATACATCCTTAAGCTGGGGGCTGACACTAGGTTATGGCCTGGCTTCCTGTGTGCCTGTGATCATGCTCTGTGCTCTGCCATCTGTAAACTCGTGTCCTTTTTGTATTCCTCAGGTTGTCCACCAGAGAATCCTCATGCCTTAACAGTCAGCCCTTTTAAAGCATTCTCTCCTCAGCCACCAAAGTTTTTCAAACCTCTAATGCCCGTAAAAGAGGAGCATAAGAAAAGGATAGCCCTTGAAGCGAGACCGCTCCTAAGCCAAGAGGTAAATGCTTGACTTCTCTGTACTGTGCCAAACAGAATGGAACAGTGCTGTCTTCAGAAAACAGTGGTTTGCTGTCACTTGTTGGACGCTGCATGTGGATATGCATGGGTTTCGTCAGTCGTGGAGCCCATACTCAGAGGCCTTGTTTCTCAAGCATGGGGGCTGTGGTAGAAAGTTTTGATGATTACTGCCATGGTTTTACTTCGCTGAATCAATGGTGTTTTTGGTCTTTCATATCTTCCAAGAGAGAAAGAGATGCCCGATAGATATTTTTGAAGATATGACAGGCCTTTATGTATTCACTTGTTAATAAAACTAATGATGTGTCTTGCCATGGAATATGTGCATCCTGGTCAGATTTCACCAGTAGCTTAACTCTGGTCCGTAACATTGGCTGCCTCTTTTCTCACACGTAATGAAAGTGTAGTGTTGCTGTTTCTAACATGCACGTACTTAGTAGGTATTTTGGCTGTGTTCGTCTCTTGTGTGTGATGCATCTGTGTGTCTTAACCTTTGCAGAGCATGTCTCCATCTCAGGCACATAACCCTGGCTGCATTGTACCCCCAGGAAGCAATGGCAGCAGCATGCCAGTAGAACACAGTAGCAAACCTGAGGAGAAGATTGTAAGTTCTGGAATGTTTCCGTCATATTGCCTGGTGGTGGGTTGGAAATCCTTTTGCAATCTGCCTTGCAAATCTTTTCAAAGAAATTAAGACACGCATTGAGTCTTGACTTTACAAATGAAACGTGACCCTTGATAATGACGTTTTGCATGAATGTAACCTTGACCTGTGATTTTTTTCCTAAGTGTTCTTTCTATTTATTTAACTCATTTTTGCATCATCTTAAGTTTCCTTAGCTAAAGAGGGAAAGGCACCTTTGAGGGCTCTGGTCATTATAAAGGAAAGCAAAACAAAACCAGTTTAACTAATGCCAAAAATCTCTTTAATGTGTCTGTGCGTATTGCCCAGATTCTGAAGTTAATCTACCTAGAGGAATTGCATTTACTTGGCGTAAGTAATCCTGCTCTTAGCTGTGGATGTGTTTGAAAGCTTTCTTGTGTTGCTGCTACCAAGATGACTGTGTAGTTTGTAGCCGCTCTGCCACCATCATCATCAACCCGCATCCCCATTCCTCCAGCTCCAGTAGCTTTTGTTACCTACCTGGAAAAATACAGCCCAACCTGGGTGTTCTCAGCCTGACTTTGAGTGTGATTTATCTGTACACTCACCACGTAAAGTGGAGCTCTGCCTGCAGAGCTCCAAAGCTGCATATTCAAAGTACTGGAAAGGACAGCTCATGCCCAAGATATAAATTTCAAGGCCAGCCTGGACTGTAAAGCTAGGTCCTGACTCCCAGTAAATGAATAAAATAAAACATTTGAAATGTCATTTTTCAAGCACCATTATCCCTGGTACTTTTGAGTATAAGTTAGACCTCAATTTAAAACCAATTTAAGAAAACAGAAAACAAAAAACAAAAAAACTGTAGGTTTGTAAGCCTGGAAAAGAATCATGTGATTTTATTTCTCTGCTTTTACTCTCCTGTAGCTTGGGGGCGGGGATTGGGGGGGGACACCAGCCTGGGGCAGGAGGAGGCTGTTTGATGTTCACTGCTGCCTGTGAGCTGCTGTGCTGAGCTAGCTGTGTGAGGAGTCGCATTCCCAGCTAGAAAGGGTCAGATCCATTCATGGGTGCATCAGTGTGAGATTCCCTTAGCTACGCCACACAGGGCAGCCCCTAACTGCATCTTCAGCGGGTCCTGCAATCGGCCACTCATCTGCATGCTTAGCTGCTAACTGGGTCATAAAGCAATGGTTCCTCCTTCCTAACACCGGGAAGGAGGAAAAGGAATCCCCTCCCTTATTCACTCCTATTTCTAAGTTCTGTTTGTCTGCCCCAGGTTCTGATGGGAAAGAGCGTACACAGCAGAGATGTGCTCCTTTGCCTCCATGGGTCTTAAAGAGCCATCCCCACTTACCTCACTGTCCTCTGTCTGTCTGAGAGCTGCTGGGTGCACTAAAAGGGCCAGTGGCTTTGCCTTTACTGTCAAATTGTCTGGCTGTGTGTCTGACTGGGTCTGTCTATTGGCTGACATGACTCTCATCCCTGGTTGTCTAGACACAAAATTAAAACCATTTATTCTGGTACAGCATCCATCAATGACTACCAGGTGCTCCTTTTGGTGCAGTTCACACAGGTGTGCGGTTCTCACAGATGTGCGGTTCACACAGATGATATGCAGTTCTCACAGACGTGCAGTTCACAAATGTATGGTTCACACGGATGTGCAGTTCTCATGTGTATGGTTCACACGGGTGTGTGGTTGTCACAGATGTGTGGTTTACACAGATGATGTGCAGTTCACACAGATGTACAGTTCTCACAGATGTGCAGTTTACACAGATGTGCAGTTCACACAGCTTGCCCATGGTTACTTCCCTGGCTTTCCTTTAAAGAGCTTAAAACACAGCCCATCCCCACAGGCAGACTGGAGGATGGCACCAGAGTCTCTTGACCCAAGACACCTCAAGCAGCCCTTAGGTTCTGTGTGGTCAGATGTATCATATGCAGATGCTGAGCAGGGTTGAACTCTACCCTTTCTGTTGCTGGGATCTAACTTGAGAAATCTGCTCTGCTGTTCTTGGAGAAACAGCCGCTGCGCATACATTGTCTCTGGGCTGTTGCACTACTTTGTTCTGTTGGGCAGTTTCCAGGGTGTTTTGGTAAAGTCAGTGCCTTGCTTGCTTGAGCTTGGATTTTTATTTTCTTTGGGAAGCATTCATTTTATTTCCCCTCTTATAAATGAACATGAGCTGTTTCCTTCCTCTGTTGTTTTGTTTTGTTTCTTTCTGTTTTTTGTTATTTTGGTTTTTTTTTTTTTTTTTTTTTTTTTTTTTTTTTTTTTTTTGAGACAGGGTCTCACGATGGAGCCCATGATGGCCTCCAACTCACAATCCTCCTATTTTGGCCTCTGGAGCATAGGATTGCAGTGTTATGCCACCACAGCTGGCTATGTCTGACTCTTGTAGCTTGGATGTCTAATCACTTAGAAAGATATGCGGGTGTGTACCTCAACCTGTATAAATAAGATAAAGTAACATCACTTTCAGCCTTTTATTTTTATCCCTTATTGTGGTACAGGGTATCAGGCCTAGGGCTTGTGTCAGGCAGTCTGCACTGAGTCATATCCCTACCCTTTATTTCTTTTATTATTTTGAAACAAGGTCTTGCTAAGTTTCCCAGGCTAGCTTTGGTCTCACCGTGTAGCCCAGGAAGGCCTCTGACTTGCAATCCTCCTGCCTCAGCTTGCCAAGTAGCTGTGGTAACAAGTGTGCACCACTAACTATGACCAGCTTTGAGCTTTTGTTTTGTTTTGTTTTAAGTCATGCGGCATAGAGAACAGCAATAAGAAAGTCAGCACCTTCCGCCTGTACCCACAACACCCTCTGTGGTCTTGCACAGACAACATACAGTTTTCTCCTCTCGTCTCACTGAAGAAACAGGTCTGGAACGATAGAGCAATTTGCCCCAGGTCACACAGTTACTGAGAGTAGAAGGCACAGACCCATGTCCTTCAGCATAATCGAGTGCAGCTCAGTGCTCTGCCCCCTAGTCTCTGGGACCATCGTAGAAGTGCTGGGAGCCCCTGGCAGGCAGCCCTGAACTCGGGCCATTTCTGGCAAACCTCCACAACCTGATTCTAGTGGCAGCAGAAACTGCATCCACTGTGTGACAGTCCCTGCTGAGAGTCACTGTTTCAATAATGGGCTTAGTCCCTTTTTGAAAAAATCAGACTGCTTGGTCTATAGAGAAATATCACCTTCATAAGTTAAATGGGAAAAACATCAGATCACAAGGGTAATAGTTACAGAGAAGCCTGAGAGTTTGACTCCGTGCTCCACATTTAGGTCAGTTTGTAACCTCTCTTGCTTTTAAATCATTTATAGGTGGGTGCTCAGTTCAGTGCCCCCTTTTTTTTCTTTTTTTTAATAAATAAATTTAAATGTTCTTTTTTAAAATTTATTTATTATGCATATAACATTCTGCTTCCATGTATATCTGCACACCAGAAGAGGGCACCAGATCTCATTACAGATGGTTGTGAGCCACCATGTGGTTGCTGGGAATTGAACTCAGGACCTCTGGAAGAGCAGTCGGAGCTCTTAACCTCTGAGCCATCTCTCCAGCCCCAGTTCAGTGTTCTTTAAGATTCGGTAGTAAATGACACTTTGGTATATTCCATGTAACTAAAGTCCCCCAACATGCATTGTAAGCCAGAAAACTCTCCCCCCCCCCCTTCTTGAAGGCATTTCTTCAGCAAACTTTCAATTTCTTTTCAAATGTTGGGAAACATTTAATACCTACTGAGGTTTTGTTTTCTGGCATAAGTTATCCTTAAGTCTTTAGCCTGTTTCTTAGTTAAACTTCATTCTCTAGAGTTCATGGATCCTTCCTATTTCCCAGGGTCACCCTCATCCTTTAAGAATAAATCTTAGTGAGTTTTATACATTTCTACCCATTTCTACTCATTAAACTAATGGTTGCTTATGTCATCCAGCAAACAGTATTTTAGAAAGATGAAAGTCCCTAGACACCAACCATCATCTGCAAAATTGCTTTTCCTTGCACAGCAAATCTTTTTTTTTAATTTTTTATTTTTTAGTGGCTAATTGTAATGGGTACTCTTGGGCTTGGAAATTACATTATTTTTGCTAACTTCAATTAAGCAAATAAAAAATAGTAAAACTTGAAATTCAATTTTCAGTCTAAATATGATGAATACAGAATCTGAAAATACAGGAAAGGGCTGATGACCGAGATAGTCTGTCCTCCATGCTCTATTCTTTTTTTTTTTTTTTTTTTTGGTTTTTCGAGACAGGGTTTCTCTGTGTAGCTTTGGAGCCTATCCTGGCACTAGCTCTGGAGACCAGGCTGGCCTCGAACTCACAGAGATCCGCCTGCCTCTGCCTCCCAAGTGCTGGGTTTAAAGGCATGCACCACCAACGCCCAGCCATGCTCTATTCTTTTATCAGTATCAGTGCACAGGGAAAGAATGCCCTGCCCATCCCATCCCATATACATTTGGGGGAGGGGAACTTTTTTTTTTCATTTTTTTCATAATGTTAGTGATCAAACTCAGTGCCTTGTATGTGCTGGTGAGTACTTTACCAAGAGAACTGCACTCCTCTCAGCCTGTATTAGTTACTTTTTTGTTGGTGTGATAAAGAGCCATGACCAATGCAACTTATAAAAGAAAAGATTAAGCCGGGTGGTGGTGACGCACGCCTTTGATTACAGCACTTGGGAAGCAGAGGCAGGCAGATCTCTGTGAGTTCGAGGCCAGCCTGGTCTACAGAGCCAGTCCCAGGACAGCCTCCAAAGCCACAGAGAAATCCTGTCTTGAAAAACAAAACAAAAAGAATAGTAACTTCTTTTTTTAAGCCAGAGTCTCATCTAGCCCAGGCTGATCTCAAAGTCAACATGTAGCCCAGGCTGGTCTCAGAGTCACCATGTAGCCCAGGCTGGTCTCAAAATCACTATGTAGCTGAGGATGACCTTTTACTTCTGATCTGACCTTTTTACTTCTGATCTTCCAACCTCCGAACTTCTGAGTGCTTGAACCTAAGCACATGCCCCCACCCCTGGCTTACAAAGTACTGGAAATCAAGCATATGCCAGGCAGGGACTCACTCTACCAACTGAGCTACACCCCAGCCCTGTTAAACTATTTTGGGGGGTTATTTAAATCTCATAAGATTATGAGATGCAAAAGAAAATATTACCATCAAATTCAACCGATAAAATTTATATTTATTTAGGAGTAGCCATCTGCCTCATTTTGCTGACCTCCCCTTTTTTCTTATCTAAATAATATACCCTATGCAGCCCTAATGAGGAAGGCCGGGGTTTGGGTCCTGGGTGTCTGGTTATTATAACTGTACAGACATTTTGACTGGGGTGGAGATAAAGCTATTTCTGAGCTTTCTAAGTTAGTAGAGCTCAGGACTCTTCTTGGAATAAGGACTCAGGGTTGTACCTTACTGAAGGAGGGATCCTGTCCCTTCTCACTCAGCACTGGTAGTCCCAGCCCTCAGAACAACAGAAGGCATGCAGGGGGAGCTTGCTGAATAGTTCTCAAAAGAAAGTCACAACTTAAAATCATTGTTTGCTGGGCATGGTGGCTCACACCTGTGACCTTGGCATCCAGAGGGCCAAGGCAAGAAGATTGCCACAGTTTTGAAGCCAGAGTGAGATACATAGTGAGATCTAGGCAGGTTTGGTTACAGAATAAGACCTGGTTTCAAAAGATTAATTTGTGTGTGTGTGTGTGTGTGTGTTTATATTTTTAAATAAAAGTGATATATGTTGTGTTGTTGGGTATATAGGAGATTAGTTTAAGATGATTAGATGGTATCAATTATTTTTCTACTCCATATAAAAAATATAAGGCTAGCAAGATAGATGGCTCAACGGGTGAGGTGCTTGCTGTCAAGCCTGACGACCTGAGTTTGATCCCTGTGACGGCTGTAGAAAGAGAAAACCAACTTTCACAAGGTGCCCTCTGACCTCCACTGTGTGCTGTGGCTTGCAAGTGCAAACACACACACTCTCTCTGTATAAATACATACAAACAAACAAACAAAATAATTTTTAAATGTCCTTAATAATATTTATAAGGGCTGGAGAGATGGCTCAGCAGTTAAGAACTTGTTCTTTAGTAGGACCCAAGTTCAATTGCCATATGGCAGCTCACAGCCATCTGTAACCCCAGTTCCAGGAGATTCAATGTCCTCTTCTGGCCTCCTCAGGCAGCAGGCACTCAAGTGGTACACACGCTTACTTGCAGGCATACAAAACATTCATATACATAAAATAAATAGATAAACAAAACTTAAATACTTATAAAAAGAATTTTTAAAGCAAAATAAATATATCATTTGTTTGGCAGAGACTGAGTTGATACCCACTTTTGTAAATTTACCAATCTTTGCCAGTTCCCAAGCTACTTAATGCTGGAGAATTCTCTTTGTATTCACTCTCTAACTTCCTGGTTTTCTAGCTTAACCGCTCTCTCTGCTTCTCACAGACCCAGGAAAGCAGTAATTAATGAGTTGTTAGCAGGTTTCTGTGTTACAGCATTTACTGAAATACTAAGTGCAGGATTCTGGGCTTTTCTCTGGCCTCATAAATGAGTTCAGAAACCCCCCCCCCCCCATGGTCTGGATCTCCTGCACTCTGCTTCTGGGGGTTGAAGATTGTCAGACCAAACAAAGAAGCCCATTCCCCTGCCTCAGGCAGGCCATGCCTCTGCTCACTGACTGAGAAGTTCCTTTTCTTAAGCCAGAGGTGGATGGCCTTCCAACAAATCGAGTAAACACAGAAGAAATAGATTGCATTCCTGCTAGGCAACAATGTGTCCATATTCACAAGTCTCTGAGAATAAGATACTTACTGCCATAGAGGACAAGATTTGACTAGACTTAAGAAAGAGAGCCTAGGTCTGATGACATACCCATAGTTCCCTGCTCTCAGGGGTAGAGGGAGGAGGATTGGGCAGTCAAGGCCAGTCTACATAAGCAACTCAAAGCCAGCATGAGCTACATGAAACAAACAGAAGGGAGGGAGGGAGGGAGGGAAGAAACAGGGGATGGGAATGCCTTTGCTAGCCAGTGAGGTATGTCTCAGTCAGATAGTTGCTATAGAGAGCTAATGACTGGCCTTGGCTTCCTTTCTGTAGGACTCCGAAGAGGAGGAAAATGAGCTGGAGGCTATTAACAGGAAGCTGATGCACACACAGCCTTATGTGCCCGTGGAGTTTGCTGACTTCAGTGTTTATAATGCCAGCCTGGAGAACAGGGAGTGGTCTTCTAAAGCCGGCCTGACAGACTCGAGTGTTTTGGAGAAAGCAGTGTCTCGGAGCCCTACCACCAGCAGCCTCACCAGTGGCTACTTCTCCCACAGTGCCTCCAACGCCACTCTGTCTGACATGGCAGTCCCTTCCAGCGACAGCTCGGACCAGCTAGCCATCTCAACAAAGGAGATTGAGTGTAGTGAGCACGCTGGACCTTCACTTGCACCTGACTTCAGACCAGCTTCAAATAAAGATCCTACAGAAGTAGAAAGAGGCTTGGGGAAGGATAAGACAATCACAGTGCCACCTGAGGAAAACAGTGCCTTACCCAAGGGGAGTGCATCACCCCAGAGCATCCCTGAGAAAAATTCCAGGATGCCATGCAGGACTGCTTCATGTTCAGAACTGGATGCTGGCCCCAGCAAAAATGGCCAACCTGCCAGAGATTTCTGCCCAGGAGAGGTGACTATAGAACATACTACAAACATATTGGAGGACCATTCCTTCACAGAGTTCATGGGTGTGTCTGATGGCAAAGACTTCGATGGTTTGGCAGGTTGTTCTGTTGGAGAGCCCTCTGATAGGAGGGATCTACCAAATGAAACAGACCATGAAAGTGTCCCAGATGGACCCCCAGATGCTGACCAGCTGCATTCCAAGATAGAGAACGAACAGGTAATGGTTCCCAGAGGTGGCCCTTTGGGTTCTACATTCTCAGTGAGTGCAGCTTACAGGACATCAGCCCACCAAAGCTTCTCACTACAGTGAGATTTGCAGGAGAGCTCCATCTGACCTCTGTGGTTCGGAAGATGGGTCCAACTGCAGAGCAAGCTCCCAGCTTATCCTGCTTGCCCGATGTGTGACAACAGCTCTGATTTGGGGATCAAAGCAGATCTACAGTTGTTGGTTTTGTTGACACTGTTGTTTTTTAATTGGAAAATGAGTTGGTTGACAGGTGGGCCATGACAGACTCAACAGTTAATCTTCACATACACTCCCTTGGGTGCTTGTTTACTGGTTAACTAAAGGCAGTTTGACAGCACCATTTCATCAGCTCTGTGATCTTTGGTTATGGTAGTCTCCATTAGTATCATACCACAAGGACCTGAGTTCATGTCTGTAGCACCCATGTAAAAACTGAGCATAGTGGTTTGCCTCTGTAGCTCCAGTTCTTGGCATGGAGGTGGAGCAGAGACAGGTGACTGGGGCTTGGTGGCTGGCCAAAAATATCAAGCTTCTAGTTTGCTGAGGTCCTGTCCCAAAAATTAAGGTGCTAGCTGCATGTGATGTCAAGTGCTATTCATCTCAGCAGGCTGGTGACAAGTAGAACTCTGTAAGTTCTAAGGCCAACCTGATCTATATATGGAGTTCAAGGACAGCCAGAGCTACATAATAAGACCCTGTCTCAAAACAAGCAAAAAGAAATATAAGGTAGACCTCCACCATCCATGTTGCATTCACTGGTATGTGTTCTCTCTCTCTCTCTCTCTCTCTCTCTCTCTCTCTCTCTCTCTCTCTCTCTCATACACACACACACAGAGGGGTGGGGGGCTTACCAGGCTTTAACCTGGAAGGAATGACAGATAGACTCAGTGAGTTGGTTTTAAGTATACAAGTTTTATTTCACACTTATATCAAAATAACACACACAAGCATAAGCAAACAATCCTAAGAACCACAGCCACTAGGCTCATAGCAGGGGGTGGTACCTCTCCTGCAGCAGCAGTAGGTTCAGGCTCCGGACTTGTGTTCCTCTGAATTCATGCAGTCTAATCTTCTGAGGGCCTGAAGTTGTGATATCAGGTTTCAGACTGGGTGGCTCTCAGCTTAATGGACTGGTTGTTTCAGGTTAGCGGAGGAGAGCTCTAGGACATAGCGGCATGGTACACTCTAAAGTTCCCAGTTCTGAGCTGGTCCTTTAAATAACTTGCTAAA
Organism: Cricetulus griseus; assembly: GCF_003668045.3. NCBI lineage: Eukaryota > Metazoa > Chordata > Mammalia > Rodentia > Cricetidae > Cricetulus > Cricetulus griseus. Next base: position 266,456,925 of record NC_048596.1, on the reverse strand, counting down.
TCTTGCTAATTACACTTTACCACACATCACACATTCTCACTCTTATCTGTAATAGTCGGGTAGTGGGCCTGTGTTCCCTTTCCTTTAATCTACCTTCAGCCAGGTCTTTGCCTGCCTGGTTACAGGTTCCTTACAGAGAGAGAGAGAGAGAGAGAGAGAGAGAGAGAGAGAATGAGAATGAATGGTGGTAGGCTGGACTAGTATAGCTCAGGGGTAGAGTATTTACCTAGCATATTCACCAAAGCACAGCTTTTGAGTTGTACCCCCAGTACCACAAAACATTATCAGTGGCTATGAGAAACCCAAATTTTCAGAGATGTTACAATATGAGGGAAAACCCCACAAATTTTCAGAGTGGAACTGACCTTTTAAATATTGGTGCCCTTAGGTTCAGCACAGCTGAACTTGGGGCTTTGGATGGTTTACAGAATTGTTTAATTTTCATACTGGAGCAAAATGGGTTTCATTAAGGAAAAGTGGATTACATGATTTTCACCTTCTAAGTGTTCTGTTTTTAAGTGTTGCCATTTCTTCCACTCACATTTCCCTTTTAATCCCACGCCTGTGTGAGCAACCAGAACATCACAGTTCAGCAAAACAGAGTTTACCAGACAGGCCCTAGGCACCAAAGCCTGGTGAAGGAAGATAGGACAGCCACACCCATGGTGCTGCTCCCAGTTCTGCTGAGACACTGTGTCTGTCAGTGCTTGTCTCCATGCCTTCTAGACCAGTGCTCAGACAGTGCAGTCAGAGATTCTGTGGCCTGGCTACTACTGTCCTGGAACTCTGAAATTCAGAGACTTCCTGCCTCTGCCTCCAGAGTGCTCGATAACAATCTAGAAACCCTATGCCTGGGTAAGGGAGGTCTGTTAAAGTCAGAAAAGGGCTTCCCCTGTGTAAGGATGCTAGTGGGGAACACAGACTAAGAAACTCATTGTTCATCTTTTTGTTATTGCAAGCAAATGTGAATTTGCACCAAGTCCTGCATGTCCTTCACACTGATCTTGAAGCCAATTTGATTTTTTTCTTCTTTGTTTCATTTGTTGTTGTTGTTGTGTTGTTTTGTTTTTTGTTTTGTTCCATTTTTGAGACAGGGTCTCTAGCCCAGGCGGGTCTTAAACTTCCTGGATTTGAGGGTGACCTCACATTTCTGATCCCCCTGCCCACTGCTGGGATTACAGGCATGCACTACCACCTACTGTTTATACTAGCTAGAAGCCAAAGCCAAGGCTTCGTGCATGCTAGGCGATCACTCGCCGTGATACATCACCAGCCCTGTTTGCTGCAAACTGCACGAGGCTTTATTGTAATTTAACGAGCTAACCCCATGTTAGCTCGGGTCTTTCTCCCACCCGCCATGGCGGATGACTCACAAAAGATAGCTCCTAGGGCCTCCCGAGAGATCTTATAGGACAGCGTAAGGGGAGTGTCTAGGGGTACGCACAGGCTCACGATTGGTGTGCCTCCAGGCTTGGAGGGCTTGCCCTGTGTTGATTGGCCAATTGGTTGTTACGGCCCATAGGCCCTCCCAGGGTGGTTGCTATGCTTTGCGTCATTGCTGTGCGCTTGTCTGTAAAGTACACCCAGGGTCGTAAAGCATAGCGCCACCAGCTAACTTCTGATTGGTTCCTTGTCACGAGGCAGACATCTGACTTTCTAGTGACTAAGACAAGGTCATAGAAGCACGTGTTTGGCCGTTATGGCTGCCGAAAGGGAAGGTGGTCCCTTCACTCACACCTTTAATCCCAGCACTAAAGAGAATATAAGGAGCTCAGTGCAGTCTGAGATTTGGTGAGGAGCCATTGCTAGAGATGCAATCTGAGGTTTGGTGGATCGCCCCTTTGGTCTGAGCATTAGTAGAGGTGAGAGCTCTCTGGTGGCTGGTTGCTTTGCTTCTCTGATCTTCAGTGGCTTTATTAGATCATAAACCATGTATCACCACAGGCTTCCTCATGTACAAGCACATGAAGTACACCTGTGTACACCATAAATACACAACACAACAGCAGCTGTTTAAAGGGTTGAGCATGTAGCTCAGTATAGTGTTTGCCTAGCATGCATGAGGGCCTAGGTTCAACTCCAAGTACTTACAGGATATAAAAGGAAACCAAAAGCATAGCTGGAGGTTTCTTTCCAGCATGGTCCCACAGCCGCTTTGTCCAAAAATAACCACACACACCCAGATGCTATATTAATTATAAAACTGTTGGCCGGTTCCTGGGGCTTCTTATTGGCTAGCTCTGTCTTAATTATTAACCCATTTATATTAATTTATGTATTTTCATGTGGTCTTGGCTTACCAGAGAATGCCCCAGAACTGTTGCTCCTTTGGTGGCTACGTGGTGTCTCTCCTCAGCCTCCCTCTCCTTCCTTTTCCCAACTTTCTCTGGGTCTGGTTGCTCCATCTATGCTCCCTGCCTGGCTATTGGCCAAACAATGTTTTATTCATCAACTAATAAGAGAAACATAAATACAGAAGGACATCCCCCATTACACAAGTCCATTTGGGAACCTCTTTTCTCTCATTTTTTTTGTTTTAATCCTGAAATTATTTAGAACATGGATCGCTCCCCACAGATGCTTCGCCCCATTCCCTGAGATTCCGTAATGAATTCAGTCTGGTCTGACCTCAGGAAGCCCCTTGGAGTATGGGCCCTGTATGGGGGAGGGGAAATGGGAACAAGGAGTTTGGACTCATCAGCCTCTGTATTCCAGGAAGCCACGACCACTTGGTAAGAGACAACCATGCATCTGCAGGCACAGCTTGGCAGCTTCACCGACCCTACCCTGGGACAGTACCTGCCCTATCCTCAGACAGCTGTGACCCACCTCGACCTCAGACCAGCATGGGGGAGCCCTGCACTTCCCCTCCCCAGTGGGAGAAGCAGCACTTTGTCCCACAGCAGAATCACAGCCTCTGCTCTTTCCAGAAAGGAAGAGAACCAAAATCTTGGCTTACCTGAGTGGCAGTATTTTCGTTTGCACTTCCTACATGTCCCCACCGTGTAAAGACCTCCACAGACTCAAACTTTATTCTTGTACATTTTTAACCAGTTCTTACTGCAGACTCTGGAGTCAATGCTCTGATTTGTTTTTTTTTTTTATAAATAATATATATTATGTATGTGAATTGTGTATCTACAGTATGTCTGTTTGGAGACATATCTGCACATTGAAATGCAGATAAGTGATTTGTCGAAAATCACAAGGTACTGGACTTTGTTACAAAGCGACCTGATGACTGCTTTGACACAAGCAGATGAAAACAAAAATATTTTATTATCTAAGAATGAGGTTCTAAACTCCTCTTTGTAGAAAAGGCTGCAGGCGCTGTTCTTTATAACCAAAGCACTATGAGACTGAACGTCTTTGCTGTCCACTCTTGTTTCGTGTGAGTATATAATCTCACTGCCATCTGGTGCCATACTATCCTTGGCTACCCAGCCACGTGCTGCCCTCTTCCCGGCCCATCTCCTAAGCACACTGAGAAACAGCTATAACCTTTGGTCTTCCACCTAGCCCGATACCTGCTGACTTGATATTGACCGTTGACAATGGCTGGGGCTCCTACTCTAGCCTAGCATTTCCCATACCCTGTTCAACCCATCCAAGCAGGTGGAATGCACAGGGCAGTATTACAACAAGCAGACACAATTCTGTACCGAGAGTGGGCAAGAGGTTCTGGGTGAGGAGTCTTGATTTGGGGCTTCTCTATCAATTTCTTTCAGTTTGGTAGATTCCATTGTGGTGTGGTTTTGCCATTGTGCTTGATTCTGGAAAATGATGAAGAGATGGACTGAGCTATTATGTTCATAGGTTTGCACGTCACCTTGTTTAAGGGGGATTGAATACAGACCACTCTGTTGTCACATTTTTCCATTTCAAACTCCCCTGCAAGCGGAGACATTATAGGATTGTGTGTGGAAATTTTTACAGAAATATTTTATGGACTTATTCTGTAGATGCCTGTGCAGTGGACCTCTGTGTCCAGCTACATGTGTGCTGTGAGAGAAAGTGAGAGAGCATGTGTGCAGCCTGCTGTACTTTTTTTAAGTTCTTAGCATTGGTGAGGGAGATACGGGAGATTTTATTGAAAAGCTGCTGTCTGTGTGTATAGTGAGCTGATGGTAGTATTTTACTATCATCTGTTTAAAACAAAAAGGAAAACTGTAATTTATATTCCCTTTCAACTTTGTTGTATTTAATTGGTACAGATTGTGTGTGTTTTAGAATACAAACTGTCTAATTCAGATTTTAAAGCATTGATTGTCTTTTGTTTGTTGTTTGTTTTGTTTTTCGAGACAAGGTTTCTCTGTATTGCTTTGGAGCCTGTCCTGGAACTCACTCTGTAGACCAGGCTGGTCTCGAACTCACAGAGATCCAGCTGCCTCCGCCTCCGAGTGCCACCACCACCACCACCCAGCGATTGTCTGTTCTTAATAACATTACCATGGCGGGAGGGGGTCAGAGTTGAGTGAATCAAGTGTTGCCTGTGTAAGCATAAGGACCTAAGTTCAGAACCCACATAAAAAATAAAAAAGCTGGGCCTGGTGGTGTATGCATGAAATCTCAGGTGGAGATAGGTGGCTCCCTGGGGCTCACTGGCCAGCCAGTGAATCCCAGACCAGTGAGAGATTCTGTCCCCAAAAGCAAGGTGGGGAATGACACCAAGGTTGTTCTCTAGGCTACATATCCATACATGCCATTAGGTTCAGGTCCAATGTATTGTATTTGTGTGCATGTACACCGCTATGGTGTCAGTAGGCCCACTAGCATTTATTGAAGACTTAGTGTCAACTGGGCACTATTCTAGGCACATTTGATCTCATCTGACAGCACAGATGCTGCGGGCACCAGAGGTATTAAGTGTTGGGTAAATGGAAAGCAAAAGGCAGAGAAGTTGGCAATGGGATTGTGGCAAAGCTGGGTTTCAGCCCACATTTCTGCCAGCCTCTTCCCTTTGTATTCTGCCTTATAGCATGACTGGCAGGGCTCCACTTGAAGACGACAGTTACAGGAGGCAGCAGTGTGTGGTGTAATACGACAAGCTGCCGACTGACCAGCAACCCAGGGGGCTTCTGGAGCAGGTAGGACATGAATTGTCTCCAAACAAATCTTTACAACAAATTGTAGGACCTGCCACCTGTGGACCAGTACTAAAGATGCCCTTGCTGAGTCTTTGTAGGAAAGCAGTTTTTTTGAAGTTTTCAGGAAACAGAGCCAACATTCTCTACCAACAAGTGCCTTATATGGACTTCCAGGAGAAAATAAACCAAGGGAACAGAAAACTCATTTAAATCTTATACAGTAAGCTGAGGGAGGAAAAGCAGCTATGTGACCTGTTAGTAAACAGTGGTAACTCAATTAAGGGGCTTGAGGAGATGACTCAATCAGTGAAGTGCTTAGTGTTGAAGCATGAAGACCCAAGTTCAGATTCCCAGTGTCCCCAGAAAAAAAAAAAAAAAAAAAAAAAAGTTGGGCACAGCAGCACTGACTTGTGAGGAAAATAATTGTTTATAAAAATACCTTTACGAGGGCTGGAGCGATGGCTCAGAGGTTAAGAGCACTGACTGCTCTTCCAAAGGTCCTGAGTTCAATTCCCAGCAACCACATGGTGGCTCACAACCATCTGTAATGAGACCTGGTGCCCCTCTTCTGTCATATAGGGATACGTGCAGACAGAACACTGTGTACATAATAAATAAATCTTAAAAGAAAATAGCTTTAAGAGGGGGCTGGAGAGGTGGTTCAGTGGTTAAGAGCACTGATTATTCTTTCAGAGGTCCTGAGTTCAATTCCCAGAAACCACATGGTGGCCCACAACCATCTCTAGTGGGATTGAAGGAACCAGCTTCCCTTTTGGCAGCCATACGGCCGAACACGTGTTTCTATGACCTTGCCCTAGACACTAGAAAGTCAGATTCCTGTCTCGTGACAGGGAACCAATCAGAAGTTAGCTGGTGATGCTATGCTTTACGACCCTGGGTGTGCTTTACGGACAAGCACACAGCAATGACATAGAGAGTATAGCAACCACCCTGGGAGGGTCTATGGGCCATAACAACCAGTTGACCAATCAACACAGGGCAAGTCCTCCAAGCCTGGAGACACACCAATCGTGAGCCTGTGCGTACCCCTAGACACTCCCCTTATGCTGCCCTATAAGATCTTTTGGGAGCCCCTAGGAGCCGTTTTTTGCTAGCCATCCGCCATGATGGGTGGATCAAAGACCCGAGCTAACATGGGGTTAGCTCGTTAAATTACAATAAAGCCTCGTGCAGTTTGCAGCAAGCTCTCGAATCTGCCTGGTGATTGGGGTGACCTCGAACGTGGCCTGGGACCCCGGATACTTGAGTTTTCGGGGGTCTAACAGGATCTAATGCCCTCTTCTGACATAAAGGTCTATATGCAGATAGAGCACTCATATTAAATAAATCTTTTTTAAAAAATTAAAAGTACCGTAAGATTTATTAATGAGACAAACATTATCTTCTAAACTATACGCCCCAAGCAATAATTATTTTAAAAGATACTCTTCTAGCCTTAGAACACTGGGGAGACAATTAGTTACAACTATTTATGTGATTAAACTTTATTTAAAAAGTCAAGCTTTCTGGTTGTGTAATGAAAGGCTCTTGGCTTACATAATTTATGTATATGGATGTTTTGCCTGCTTGTATGTTAATGTACCACATGCCTGCAGGGCCCCAGGAGGTGAGAAGAGGATGCAGGATGCCCTGGTGTTGGAGTTACAAATAGCTGTCAGCAGCCCTGTGGGTGATGGGACTGTGATTCCTCTGGAATAACGCCAGTGCTTCTAACCATCGAGGCATCTTTCTAGCCCCATTAAAGGTTCTTGAAAGATGTAATTGAACAAGAGTCCTCGCTGCCTTTTAGAGTAAATGCCAACAAGAGTCAGATTCTGGGACACAGTTGGATAGAAAGCTTTTTTATTTATTCAGCCCAAAGTTCCTATAGTATCAGCGACACTCATCCTACTGGAATATACAGCTCATCTCGAAGATTAAGAACCAAAGGAAAACAGGCATGGTGACACTTGCATACATTGAGAAGCAGAAGCAAGAGGACCATAGCAAGTTTAGAGTCAGCCAGGGCTACATAGGAAGTCCAAATCTCAAATAAATAAATAAATAAATAAATAAAGCAAAACCAAACAATGGTAACAGACAACAATTCATGTAAGGTTTTCTCCTAGCCTAAAGAAAGACTACCGGTGCCAATAGGTTCCAATAGCAACAGCTTCTTCAGCACGGTCCTGAAGCTCCCTTTCCCCTTTGCCCATGGGGAGATGAATCCAGAAGATGCTGGGGGTGGGGGGACAGGAAGCAAGACCTGCCCTTTTATAGAGTCTAACTATGACTGAAAATGAAACCCCAAAGTCTAAATTTAACCTGCTTGTCATTTGTCGTTAATCCTCTGAGGAGAAGGAAAAAGAGTACAGGTTTGAAAACCAGTCATCATTGTTTCCAGGATAAGATGTGTACAGGCATAATCTAACTTCTTTGCACACATGTATGCATTTGCACACACTCACATGTATGCACTAATGCACAATTGCCTACCTTGTGTTCTAAGACACTCACCCACTACTGTGCACTCTTGGTAAAACAATTCTTTCCTGCCTGGGGGCTCACTGAGTGCCTGAATCTTTGCAAACTGCCCTCATATAGAAGACATAGGCTATGCTTCAGTCACTGTTATCTGAGCCCATCCGTAGGCAATAGCTGCCATCTTGGAGGTTTCCTCGTGCTGAGAAAGGAATTCTGGAATCCTTCATGGGCCTTGTTCATGAAGATGCTGGGAGACTGAGAGGACAATGGACCTTGCACATACACGCACACGCACACACGCACACACGCACACACGCACACACACATATACACATATGACAGCTTTCATCTTAAAGGGAATAAGAGATGGTTAATTCTGGAGCCATTCTGAAGTTACCCCAAATTCCATGTTCCAGCATGGAAGTCATTTTGTGAAGTTTTACAGAACAGAGAAAGTCATAAACCAAGGTAAGTCTAAAATACTTTGGTGGGTACATCAGAGAGACAGGTACAGCGACATGGGGGAAGATTTTCTATAGGCCCAAGATGCTATCTGATGACATTCTTAGATTTGGGCTGGTGGAAGCTCGTGGTCTGTTAATAGATGTCTAAAAGGTTTTATCTTTTAGTCACAGGAAGTTAGTTCAGGCTCAGAGGTGGTCAAGGAATGGCTGTTCCAGACGGCTCGAACTAGCCCAAGATAAGGTAACTAGCCTTTGGACCCTAAGCAGTCTCTGTAGACACAGCTTCATTTTAGGAATTCTCATTCATAGTTGGAAAAAGTAATGTTTAAAAAGGTCAGTTTCTAAAGAGTTTCTGAGAGACTACATATGATTAAGTTGTGATTAAAATGTTGCTTTGGGTTTATCATAATATTAACCAGCTGAGCTCACAGTACCCCTAATGCCTTGATAGATTTAGATTTTTGTTTACTTGTTTTTTTGAGACACGGCTGTCCTGGAACTCACAGATCCTCCTACATCTGTCTCTCCTGGGATCAAAGGTATGCACCACCATGCCCAGCAAGCTATTCAGACTTTAACACCTGGAAATGGTGTCTATGACAACCGAAGCAGTTATTTGGGGCTTTATCTTCTACACTGCTGCCCAAGTCAAGTCATGGAGATGCTGTTTTTAGTTTTTATTTTTATTTTTTTGAGACAGGGTTTTCTTTGTAGACCAGGCTGGCCTCGAACTCACAGAGTTCTGCCTCTGCCTCCCAAGTGCTGAATTAAAGATGTGCACCACCACTGGCCGGCTTTGTGTGTGTGTATGTGTGTGTGAGCGCGCACTCATGCTACATGTATGCTAGAGCATATGTGTGGAAGTCTGAGGATACCTGTGGGAGTCATTTCTCTCCTTCTACCATGTGGACTCTGGGCTCAGACTCAGGTCCTCAGTTTGGCGACAAACACCTTTACCCACTGAACCAGTTTACTTGAGATTTTCTGAAATTTCTCTATATGCCAGGCATGATGGCCCCAGCTTATAATGCTCCCATTTGAGAGACTGAGGTAAAAGAGTGTTGTGACGTGTGAGTTAGCTTGGGGTACATAGGAGTGTCAATCAAGCTAGAGCTACATGGTAAGACCTTGTCTCAAGAAAAGAGAAAGACAGAAAAGCTGGGTAGGGTGGCCCACAACTTTCATCCCAGAACTTGGAAGACAGAGGCAGGAGAATATGAGTTTGATGCCAGCCTGGTCTTCTGAACAAATTCCAGAACTGCCAGGGAGGGCTACATAGAGAAACCCTGTAACAAAACACAGTTGGGGGTGGGGAGGAAGGGAGGGAAGGGAGGGAAGGAGGGAGGGCGGGATGTCATTGTCTTCCTGTTCCAGGAGGAAGTTTGAGGATAAACAGGTCCAATTTCCTGGATTTTTTTTCCCCCAAGACAGGGTTTCTCTGTGTAACCCTGGCTGCCCTGAAACTTGCTCAATAGACCAAGCTGGCCTCAATGGAAAGAGATCCACCTGCCTCTGCCTCCTGGGTGCTGGGATTAAAGGTGTGCTACCACTGCCTGCCCAATTTTCTGGATTTTTAATAATTTTTTTAAGGTGAGCAAATAAAGTTACAGGGCTATGTGACTGGTTAAACTAACCCTCACCGAATCAGCATAATCTATGCCGCATGTGGTTAGCCACAAATATGACAGGCCAGAGTTAACACCAGAGTTAGACTATTAAGCCGCAACAACTGCCAAGTGAGAAAAGCTGCCCAGCAAAGAGGATGTGAAAGTTACCTTGGTATAAAGATGCCAATTTACCTGCATTTTATGCTAGCTTGCTGGGTTTTTGTGTGTGCTATGTTATACATTTGTAACCAATGCAGGATATTAGTGATGTGGTGAATTATCTTTGTGTTATTGACTCAATGTAACACTTATCATCATCTTACACAATTCCTTTTGTGTTTGAAACAATGTCTCATGTATCCTAGGCTGACTCCAAACTCACTGTGTAGCCATGGAGGATCTTGCACTTCTCTGATCCTCCTGCCTCCACCTCCCAAGTGCTAGAATTATGGACATGTGCCACCGTCTCCTGTATTTGTGGTGCTGGGGACCATGGGGAATCATGCATGCTACAAGAGCTCACCTCTCCACCCAGCCCCATCTCACACAGTTTCTATGGATCTGGAACTCAGACACCTCTGTATCTCTCTGTCTGAGACGCTCTGGCCCCAGTCTCATGAGGTACAATCAGCCTCAGTTTTCAGAAGGATTGTGGAAGAGGAGGATCAACTTTTAGGATGATCTGTGCTTCCTCATCAGACCTCTGCATAGTGCTTAGAGGTCCTTGCACCACAGAGATGATTGCCCTGAAGTGAGTGAGGGGCTTGAGGCAGCAGACAAGAGCTAGGCTACCTTTCCATGACCTCACACCAGAAGGTGCACTTCCAAGACACTCCTGATTAGAAATGTGATTCTTACGTCTGGCTCTGCTGAAGAGACAGGTAAGTGGATTCTTCCTTGTGAAGATGGTGAAGAACCTGTAGACACTGGCAAGCCACCATCAACAAAGTTACGGAGCTGAAATCCTGGGGCAAAGCAAAGCTTACCAAAATCCATAAAGTGTGAGTCCAACTCTTAAGACTTTCATTCTTAAAGTCCAGGGTGAAGAAAGCCTCACTCCCATGAAAGACAAAGGAGAGAGATGTCAGTAGGAAAATGTCAGGTGTAGTGAGGCACACCTATAATCCCAGCACTTGGGGCAGGGGCAGAGGCAGAGGCAGACAGTTGTCTGTGAGTTCAAAGCTAGACTGGTCTACATGGTAAATTCCAGACTTCGGCAGGCATCAATCCTTTCCTACCGTGTGAGTTCCCAAAATTACCTGCAGAGCCATCTCATGGCCGGGGGGGTTAGCTAACAGATTCTAATGAAGACAGACTTCTTTGGAACCCCCACTCCCTCCACTATGTTCCCCTTTCTGATGTTGATAAATATTTGGTCTAAGAATCCATTTCCCGGGGCTGGAGAGATGGCTCAGAGGTTAAGAGCACCGACTGCTCTTCCAGAGGTTCTGAGTTCAATTCCCAGCAACTGCATGGTGGCTCATAACCATCCATTATGAGATCTGGTGCCCTCTTCTGGTGTGCAGATATACATGGAAGCAGAATGTTGTATACATAATAAATAAATAAAATCTTAAAAGAAAAAAAAAAGAATCCATTTCCCTACTTGAAAAGTGGGGCTAATGGAAGTATTCATCTCTGAAGACCATACATTTGAATCTCCTGGGCTAAGTAAATAGATATTGTGCAAATTCAGGTGCCTGCTGATGTCAAACACATGCACCTGTCTTGCTTACAAAGCGTGTCGTCCTGTGGTTTCCCACTTTTGGTGTAAATGACATGCCTTTCTTCATGGGCGGCCTAGCTTTTAGATGTCACCAAGCCATACTCCAAAGCAGAACCAAAAAGGAAAATTCACCCAAAAACTGAGTGTTTGTACTAATAACCAAATAGATACTGGAAAAGAAAGGTGGAGTAGCCACCTGCATTTCAGCTCACAGTTAGTTGAAAATTCAAGAATGAGTGGGGGGGAAAAACATTTTTTTTTCACCAAAGACAAAGAATTAACCCCACTCAACTACTTAAGTTAAAGGAAAAAAATTACAAAAACATCACATGGGAAGATAAAGTGATGGAAAATATAAAAAAAGAAGCAGGCATGGTGGCTCACACCTGTAATCCCAGCACTCTGAAAGGCCAAGACAGGAGGATTGCCATGAGCACAAGGGTCAGCATGAACTACACTAACGACAGGAAAAAAAAAAAAAAAGGTTTTGGACGAGAGATGGAGGAGAAGGTTGGCAAGACTGCATACACATGAGAATCAGGAAAGGAAGACCCGTGATTGAGGAAAAGCAAAGACAGAAGCCATCATGGCTGCAAACATCCAGCACCAAGGGAAAGAACACGTTCTCAGATGAGGAAGTATTGTAAATCCCCCAAGAGAACTGTATGAAATTTCCAAACATCAAAGGTAAGCAAAACACATTAAAGGTATTCAGTTTCCTGAAGTGTTGGCTCATGCCTAAAATCCCAGGGCTCAGTAGGGTGGGACAGCATGATTGCCATGTTCAAGATCAACCAGGCCAACATAGTGAGATGCTGTCTCAAAAGCAAAAGAAAAGCAATGTTATCCAGAGAGGACTAGCTGTGTAAATTAGTAACTCCTAGGCTGACAGCAGACCTCTCAAACACTCCAGCTAGAGGGATGCTGTGGTGGTACAGCATCCCCTCATGACTGTATCCACTTGCAATTCAGGTCCTGGTTAGTTAAAAATTCAAAATGAGTGAAAAGAGCATTTTCAGCAGAGACAAAGAATGAACACAGTACAGATGTCCAACTCAAACAACTGTTTGAACTAGTACTTAAAAAAGAAAAAAATTACAAGGAAGTACTCAAAATATTGCATGGGAAGATAAAAGTGATGGGAAATACAGAAAAGAAGCAGGAACGGTGGGTGTGGAAGAGCATCCATCTGCATTTCAGGTTCTAGTTAGTTAAAAATTTAGGAATGGGGCACGCCTTTAATCTCAGCACTAGGGAGGCAGAAGCAGGCGGATCTCCATGAGTTCAAGGCCATCCTGTTCTACAGAGCGAGTTCCAGGACAGCTAGGGTTGTTACACAGAGAAATTCTGTCTCAAAAAATAAAGACAAGAAAAACAATAAAACAAAGACAAAAACCGTAGGAATGAGTTATCAAGTCAATGATTTCTTTGGTTCCTTCATCTCTGTACTAACCTTTCAGAGAAAAAAAAAGTCTGCTTAGGAGAGTGTTCTTTATTCATGACAGCAGAGTGCTTTGTAGGCAGCCAGCTCGGTTATGACACTTTTGATCAATCCACTTGCAAGACTGGGGCTTTATCTGTGTTAAATGAAAAGATACATTCCTAATAGCTCAAGCCGAGAGCCAAATAGTCCTTCAAATATAGGAAGACATTAGCTTATGTCTCCATCTCCACTTCCCACTCAGCTCCTCTCTCCCTCCCCACCCCCAGGCTTTGTTTAATAATGTGAAGTATTCTGATGTCACAATAACACTACCTGAGCTGTTGAGTCAAGTCAATAAACACAACCGATCTCTGTCAATAACAACAATCATCCCCAGGGGTGAGTCTTCCCAGCCATGGCTTGTCAACGGTTTTCAGTTACTGCATCCTTTTCAGTCTAAATGAACTCCAGTGGGTTCCGATGCAGCAAGGAATTCCCAACCTCCTTTGGAATCAAACAAGGATTGGAGGAGACCTAGCCAACCTGTTGTGCCCTACCTAGCTAGAGTACCTGGAGATGGGTGGACTCAAACTGAGAGAAGGGCTAACACAAACTCAAGCAAATTAACACAAGTACTTTAAAAACAGCCTTACTTTGCAATTTAGCTACTTTGGGTACGTATATTATTTGCTATACTAATTTCTCTTTAAGTGTTTCCAAAATTGAAGTAAACGAGACATACACACACACACACACACACACACATACACATTTGTGTGTGTGTATGATTTTCTTTAAAAATACAACAATGTTTCTGTCTCTAGGGAATATTTTCACATTTGACATAGGTTGAACTTTTCTTCTTGGGATAGTCTTTGTGCACTGGGCCATAGGTAATATTTGGCTCAGGGAGCCAGACATAGTAACACTTATCTATACTCCCACTGGTGTAGGATGCTGATTAGTAAGTTTAGGTTATGCCTGGGCTGAGAAGCAAGTTCAAGGCCAGCCTGGGCAAGTCACTGAGAGCCGATCTCAAAAAAAAAAAAAAAAAAAAAAGTAAATGAAGAGTTGGAGATTAAGGAGATGACTCTGAGTTTGGACCCTGGCAACTATGTACCTGCCCTGAGAAGAGACCAGGAGGGAGCCTGGGGCTCTCTGGCCAGCTAGTCTTGCTGAATCAATAAGTGCATATTATGTGAAAAGTCACCTCAAAAAATAAGGTAGGGAGGGGGCTGGAGAGATGGCTCAGCAGTTAAGAGCACTGACTGTTGTTCCAGAGGTCCTGAGTTCAATTCCCAGCAACCACATGGTGGCTCACAACCACCTTGAATGAGATTTGGTACCCTCTGCTGGCATGCGGACAGAAGACTGTATACTAAATAAATAAAATCTTTTTTTAAAAAAATAAGGTAGGGAGCAATAGAGGAAGAAAAATAACTATACACACATGTGTGAGCACACATGCAAAAATGTGCGCACACACACACACACACATACACACACGCTGCATACAGGCACGCACACAGTGGGGGCCACTGAGACAGCTCAGAGTGGATGAAGGTGATTTCTGTTCTGCCAAGCCTGACACCCTAGGTTTGATCACCAGAACTCATGTGGTGGAGATAACTAACTTTATAAATTGACCTCTGACCTTCACACATGTTCTGAGGCACACACACACACACACACACACACACACACACACACACAAACACACACACTTTACAATGTGATGTTCTTGGAACAGGGACAGGGAACTAAGGGCTGATATAATTGGGATTTAAAAAAAAAAAAAAAACACAGCTAATAATAGCAAAGTCTGCCCGCATTCTTTTGGCCTCTGAGTTATCTTCCCTTTGAAAGATTGAGACATACTGCTCAAAACTTTAGTCCTGTTCAGGAATCTTTACTTGGATGTGACCATTCGGGGAAGAAACGGATGAAGCAAAGGAAGAGGAAAAGGCAGAGACGACAGAGGACATGAGAGAGAACTGAGAACTCTAGGGAGTTGTATGCAAAACAAAACAAAACAAAACAAACAACAACAACAACAACAACAAAAAACCGCCAGAGGACAAGGGAAACTGAGTAAATGAGAAAAAAATGCTAGAGGTTCATTAAAAGTCAGATCTTAGCCGGGCGGTGGTGGCTCATACCTTTAATCTCAGCACGCCGGAGGCAGAGGCAGGCAGATCTCTGTGAGTTTGAGACCAGCCTGGTCTAGAAGAGCTAGTTCCAGAACAGTCTCCAAAGCCACAGAGAAACCCTGTCTCGGAAAAAAAAAAAAAATCAAATCTCTTGGAGCTAGAGAGGGAGCTCATTTGGTAAAGTGCCTGCCTTATAAGCATGGGGACCTGAGTTCAACCCCCAGGACCAATAGAGAAAGGAAGGAAGGGAGGGAGGGAGGGAGGGAGGGAGGGAGGGAGGAGGGAGGGAAGAGAGAGAAAGGAAGTAGCCAGACATGTCAGTGACTGTTTCTAATGAGCACTGGGGAGGGACTTACTGGGCAGCCAGTCTAGTCAAATTGGTGAGCCACAATTCAGTGAGAGATTCTGTCTCAAAACACAAGGCAGAGGGGTTGAAGAGAGGGCTCAATGGTTAAGAGCACTGTTCTTTGTAGAGCACTCTGTTTCAATTTCCAGCACCCACACGGTAGCTTACAAACATCTGTAGCTCCAGTGTTAGGAGTGCCTTTTTCTGACGTGTATGCATACATACACGCAGGCAAAGCATTCATACACATAAAATAAAATATAAATCTAAATACTTTTTAAGAAACAAAGCAGCAATAACAACAACAACAACAACAACAACAACAACAAAACGGTGGACATCTCCTTAGCACCCGCTGGATGTCTCACAGTTGTCTGTGACTCCAGTTGCAGGGGATCTGATACCCTTTACTAGCCTTTGTGGGCATAAGGCATGCACATGGTACACAGATATAAATGCAGGTAAGACACACATATGAAATAAAATAAATAAATTGTCATTGTTGTTTGAGAGGCAGGGTCTCTCTATGTAGCCCATGCTGTCCTAAAAAAATAAGTACTATACCTTCTTTTAAAATTATAAAAATAGCCAGGCAGTGGTGGTGCACACCTTTAGTCCCAGCTCTCAGGAGCCAGAGGCAGGCAGATAGATCTCTGTGAGTTTGAGGCCAGCCTGGTCTACAAGAGCTAGTTCCAGGACAGCCTCCAAAGGCACAGAGAAACCCTGCCTCAGAAAAAAAAAAAAAAAAAAAAATATATATATATATATATATATATATATATATATATATAAATAGAGAGTGTACATATAAAGTTACATATTTCCACAAGGAATTTATGTGTATAAGTATTTAGTCAAAATAAAATTAAAGTACATCAACAGAAATATCTAAGTTGTTATTGTTTTTCTACATAATAGAACACATGACTGGGACATAGTAAATATTTATGGAATGCTATTTTTTTTTCCAGACAGGGTTTCTCTGTGGCTTTGGAGGCTGTCCTGGAACTAGCTCTTGTAGATCAGGCTGGTCTCGAATCACAGAGATCCGCCTGCCTCTGCCTCCCGAGTGCTGGGACTAAAGGCGTGCACCACCACTGCCCGACACGTGGAATGCTATTTTGAAAGTCTGTTTTGCCTTAACCTGATGTGTATGTGTCCCTGAGGAATTAAACCTGAGCTGCAGTGCACGCTAGGCTAGCACGCTACTAATAGACTGTTTCCCCAGCCCTAAACTATGTTTTTGAAGTGCTATTCATGTAATTCTGTCTGTAGTATACAGTTCTCACTTTGGTTTCATCACTCAGGGAAGCATTGTTGATCTGATTACCAAAAAAACTAATACACAGTCTAGGGACAATTGTGTTTCAGAGGAAAGTGTGGCAATGAGGGTGTAGCTCAGTACTATAGCATTTGTCTTGTATGTACAATGCCCTGCATTTGAGAACTAGCACCATGTATGTGTGTTCATGTATGTGTGTGTGCACATGTGCATAGGCATATGTGTAAGAGGGATTAAAATATTAAAATGTTATAACAATACAACATCATTTTAATAAATATTAGGTTGTCTTTCCAAATACACAGGAGAAGTGCTTCATGTAAAGCTCAAAATCTGGGCATGCATGGTAGCTTACATTTGTAATCTCAGCGCTCACTGAGCTGAGGCAATAGCCTTGTTGTTATGTTTGAAAACTAACCCCAGGGGGCTGGAGAGATGGCTCAGAGGTTAAAAGCACTGACTGTCCTTCCAGAGGTCCTGAGTTCAATTCCCAGCAACCACATGGTGGCTCATAACCATCTGTAATGAGATCTGGTGACCTCTGCTGAAATGTAGTAAGAAGACTGTATACATAATAAATAAAATCTTTTTTTAAAAAAGTCCAAGTTTAATGAGTAAATTGCCCCTGGATGTTAAACAAAGAAAGAAAGAAAGGAAGAAGAAAGAAAGAGAAAGAAAACTAACCCTGGCTACACAATGAGTTTCAGTCTAGCCCTGTGAGACTTTGTCTTAAGAAAACAAAACAGAACCCCAACAGAGTAAAGAAAATAAACAAATAAAACTTATAGAGGGAAATAAGCAAATGTAACACTTTTTATAAATACAGATTCATCCATTCACTAAGCATATAAGGGCCAGAGATGGCTCAGTGGGTAAAGGAGGTTGCTGTCAAACTTGACCATCTGAGTTTGATCCCTAGGACCTATAATGGTAGCAGGAAGACCTGACTTTGACAAGTCATCCTCTGGCTTCTACGTGTGTGCTTGCTGCCTTGCCATGTACACACACACACACACACACACACACACACACACACACACACACTAAGTAATCAAAGAAGTAAATGTAAACAAAATTAAATCCTCAGGATATCCAGTTTATGTCTGGCATCATGGCTATAAAATGCTAGGAAACCTGAAGTGATGGTTAGGAGGGTCCTTTCTTTGCAATGGATTATTTATCAATCTTTTATTATTTATGAAGCTAGTAAGTGACACCCAGCCTTTTGGAACACCATTCCTGCAACAGTTCACTCCTCTTTCATTTGTTTGCGCTGCAGCTTTTGACTCTGGGTCACCAAGCAGCCAACCTGAACTGCCCAGGACCAATTCATGGAGGAATAACAACCAAGGGTGAGTCAGGGTGGCTGGGGACCCGGCAAGGTTTGGAGCTGTGTTTTCAGAATGGCTAGTGGGGACCCATTCAGAATTCCATTTTCTCACCTCAGTCTTCTCTGTTTTCTTCCACGACTCCATAGTGTTTCTGCATTGCTTGCACACAGAGGAAGACTTCAGCCAAAAATTGCCAGACACTTAATCAAATGAGCCAGTGGACTTGGGCAGAATGCAGCACTGTGTTGCTGTATTATTATTTTAGCTTGCAGCCAGCACAGAGAGTTTCCAGAAAGGGTGCCCTTCTCTGTTTCATTTTTAAATACTTCTTCAAAAGACCTTCTACCACAATTAGTGATGGGGAAAATGAAGTGGGGAAGCCCAAACCAAACCTTAAGAGAAGAAGCAGGCCCGGTGTCTGAGGAAGCACAGCTTCGTAGGCAGACCCACCTGCTGAGGAACTGAGGGAGACACTTACCCACCCAGCAAGGCAGGAAGAGTGGGGCCCTGCCCTGGTGACCTCCTGGTGCCTTTCTACAAAGTTGCCTTCTTGGTCTTGGGCTTTGTAGAAACAGTGCTGTTCAGCCTAGACTCTAGAGAGGGGGAGAGAACCGCAATCACACTCAGGTGTTAGCAAGCACCAAGCTAAAACCAGCTATTGCTCTTAGTGTTTCAGCTGAACGGGGTTAACCTACAGCAAGCAGGTGCATATGTGTTTCTCCTTCCGAGACACTGCTGATTCACTGAGGGTGACATTTTATAGCCAAGCACGTGAAAACAAGACCTCGTTGTTTATGTTTTAAAGCATTTCAGATATGGCCTGGGTCTCATTCCATTTGGTAGGAAGTGTCTTTTGTGTGGCAGAATCTCCCATCTGCTTGGTTGTTTTTACTTTTCGTTTCCTGTGTATGTGTGGTGCGACGTTTGCTTTCTGTAGAAATCCCTCCCCATAACTGAGTCAGGGTGCTTACACAGATGTTTCTCAGGGGCTGTAGTTGCCTTTCTTCCACCTGGGAACACTGATCCTGACTGCTGAACATTGAGTGCAGACTGACACGACTTCACCCTGCTTTGCTTTGGAGACTGTTGGAAAGCTCTTTCTCTGGTCTGCTCTTTGGTTTTGAAGAATCATTGTTTTGGTAGCCCATGATCCCCTGCTGATCTTATAATGGACCCAAAGAAAGTGAGCCATGGTGAAGCTCCAAGGACATAACATAAGTTATAGCTGTTGACTTAAATACCTCTTAATTGGCCATTATGTGTGGACAATTGTAGTCAATCAATGTGTCACCCATGATAACAGAGAATGGCCAAACTCCAAACGTCATTTCAGCCCATTGTGTATTTCCTTTTGGAGAAAGAAGCCAATGAAAATATAACTAATAAATGTTCAGTTTCTGCTCACTCTGTGCAAATGGGGAAACTTACCAAATAGGAGGAGGAAAAATAACATATATGTACTACTGGCCTCCAGCTCGCCCGATTTTCTTTCATTATTGGAGGTTAATGAGCAGCTAAAAGTCCTAAGCCTACTGTTTTTGGGAACTTTGGTTATCTCATTATGTTGGAGTTTTTCTAAATGTTCTTATAAGCAAACATATATTGTGGGATATTTGATCACACTGTGTGAAGATGTCTCTGTTTTACCTCACCTACCTAAGGCCCTTCTAATTGGTTGAATAGAGAACTGAATGGCCAATAGCTAGGCAGGAGATAGGACTTCTGGACAGAGGTAAAAAGTCTCATGGGTAGGGTAGGGGAGCATGGGGGATTCCCCATCGAAATATGGAGGTAGTTGGACATACAGTATGCAGAATGGTGAAGAGGTAATGAGCCACATGACCGAATATAGATTGCTAAACATGGGTTGGTGTAAGTTTTAGCAGCTAGTTGGGAACAAGCCTAAGCTAAGGCCAAGCTTTCATACTTAGTAAGTCTCCTTGTCATTATTCAGGAACTAAAGAAAGTCCAGTTACAAACAGGTATATACTTGGCCTAAATAAGGGAGATGTATATGAGCCCTTCAGCAAGATTCTTTTTTCTTTGCATTCTACAATTTCTCAGGCCTCCCCTGGTTGAAGAGTCCAAGAACTATAGATGTGTTGTAGAGAGAATATTTGACTTTTACATTTATGTGTGTGTGATAATACATGTATTATATGGGCACATGCACAAATGGAGAATTCGAATGTGGGTCCTAGGAATTGAACTCATGTTTGTCAGCAAGCACCTTTACCCAGAGACATCTTGCAGCCTGTAAAGTATTCATTGATGATAGATTCTGGGAATTTTCAGACCAAGGAGCCCATTGTGGTCATAATGGCTTTTATAATTTTTCAGAAGTAATTCTTGGAGAAAAGTCTGTACTTGAATATTGTCTTGACTTCATAGTATCCACATGAGGTCAAGCTACTAGACGTAGATGTGTAATCTAACTGGTCTTCTGATTTGTCCAGTAGAAGGCCACTGCCATCTCTGTTATTGCACTTCAGAAAAGAGAAGCCAGTAGGTTTTGTTCCAAGTTGCCAGATTTCTCAGCTAGCATTCTATATACTAGATGCTAATGCAGACCCAAGCATATTCTCTCCTAGAGTACTTGCTAACTTTCCTTAAAACTGAGAGTTGGGGAGGGGGTGGTTGGAGAGATGGCTTAGTGGTCAAGAGCACTGACTGCTCTTCCAGAGGACCTGGGTTCAATTCCCACCACCCACATGGCAGCTAACAACTATCTGGAACTACAAGTCTGACACCCTTGCACAGACATACATGCCTGAAAATCACCAATGCAAATAAAATAAAAATAAATAAATTATTAAAAATAAAACCCTGAGAGTTGGAGCCCGGTGGAGGTAGCACACGCCTTTAATCCTAGCACTTGGGAGGCAAAGGCAGGTGATAATCTGTAAGTTTGAGGCCAGCCTGGTCTACAGAGTGAGTTCTGGGACAGCCAAGAAGCAAAGGTTACACAGAACACAGAGAAACCCTGTCAAAAAGCTGAGGGTGGGGAGGGAGGGAGGGAGGGAAGGAGGAGCATGGCCTGCTTTCCCAGAGGATCCAAGTTCAATCCCAGTACCCACCCACACTGACTCCAGCTCCAAGGGTATCCAACGCCTCTGGCCTCTGCTGGTCCTTGCACTCAGGTGCACATACCCACAAACAAACATGAGACACGAACAGTTGTGTGTGTGTGTGTGTGTGTGTGTGTGTGCGTGTGTGTGTGTGTGTGTGTGTGTGTGTGTGAGTGAGTGTATGTAAGTACATGGGCACATGAATGCCATGGTACATGAGGGGAATTTGAATGTCTCAAAAAGTAAAATAAATAAGGATTGCTTGACTCTGTGGTTAAGAGCTGCTCTTTCTTAGGACCAAAGTTCAGTTCCCAGTACCTACTTTGGGCAACTCACAACTGCCTTTAAGTCTACCTCCTGGAGACCTGAGGCTCTCTTCTGGTCACAGTAACTTCCCCATGCCCCCCCCCCCTCCAATAAATAATAAAATTTGTAAACAGGAAAGATGAAATAATCGCAAAAGACAGTGATTAGGCTGGTAGCTAAAGGGACTTGTTGAGCAAGGCTGATGACTTGAGTTTCATCCCAGAACCCATGGAAAGGTGGGAGGAGAGAGGTGACTTCAGAAGTTGCTCTCTTGCCAGGCAGTGGTGGTGCACTCCTTTAGTCCCAGCACTCGGGAGGCAGAGGCAGTTGGATCTCTGTTAGTTCGAGGCCAGCCTGGTCTACAAAGTGAGTTCCAGGACAGAATCCAAAGCTACACAGAGAAACCCTGTCTTTAAAAAACCAAAACCAACCAACCAAACAAACAAAAGGCATTCTCTGACATCCGCATGTGCACCTGCCTTCTACCACGTCCCTGTGTTACACACACACACACACACACACACACACACACACACACACACACACGTCAAAATTTTAAACAGGGTCTCTGAGAGCTGGGATGTAGCCTAGTAGTAGAATGTTTGCCTAACATGCTAGGTTTAACCTAGGTGCCCTCCCCCAAAATAAAGAAGCTTGGCACCCTATCATTGACAGAAATTAGAAATGATACTGATTTATATTCCCAATGATGACTCCAGTGTTCTAATATAGCTGATGATTAATATTTTATGAACAGTAAAATTGAACTGAGCCAGTAGACTGCTTGTCTGTTTGGATGGAATCCATAACATGGGTAAGCATTTATAGGTGATTAGTGTAAAGTGCTGGCGATTGGAAGAGCATGTCACATTAAACTTTTAGAGAACTATCAAGTGGTAAATTTCAATGAACTTTGTGGACAGAGATTATTTTTCAGCTTTATGAAAGGGAATACCAAATGCTAAGACTAAAAACTGATAGGTCCTCAATAGATAGTTTTCTGTGTAGTTTTGGAGACTATCTTGGGACTTGCTCTGTAGACCAGGCTGGCCTCGAACTCCCAGAGATCTGCCTGCCTCTGCCTCCTGCGTGCTGGGACTAAAAGGCATGTGCCACCACCACCCAGCTCAATAAATAGTTTTAAAATGACTTAACCTCAGCTGGTGATTCAATGACTGTCTTAAATGTTAGGATGAAATTGGTATTGTAAATTTAGTCATTGTTTCATCTACTAATATACATGAATTAAACACCATAGCCATTAATTCCAAGCCACCAATAATGTATCAGAGTCACATTATGGAAAGAAGTAACACTTCCCCAAGGGGAAGAGTCATTTAACAAGAGCAAGTTCAAATTTGAATTCTCTACTACCTGTTCCTCGTGTCTTGCCTCCTTCTAACAAAGGCCTTCTGCTCCTACTCACTGAACTGCATAGAAAGCATTAGGGGAAAAATGGCACACTTTACAGAAATCTTTAACAGAGTTTTTACAAGGGATTTAGTCAGTGACTCCAACTGACCCCACCTGAGCCAGAAAAAAAATGTTACAAACATCACGGTTTATCAGCCAATACCCATAAATGGATATTTGTTTTAGAAAGTTGCTTCAACCTCTGAATTTACAGCCCTCAGCAAATGATACATATGCATTGTTCTGGGTCAGGGGCATGATTTAACTTTACAGTTATGTATTATTAGCTTAGGTTGTAAAAGTTGATTATGTAGGAAACCCAAGGCAAGTTAGGTTGGTTGTTACTTTATTCTGGCAGAGGCAGGCTAAACAAACAGTTTGAGTACACAGTAGGGCAGCAGTTTTAAGTCTTAAGTGACTCCAAGATGTGTTATTAACTCTGGTTGGGAGGTCCAGGAAGAGTACCAGCCTCTTAGAATGTAAAAGATATTTTTATTTTAATTCATTGTCATAAAAATAAGCACCACATAGCATGCTTATTCAGTTCATGTTATACTACAGCCTAGAAGATACTGATACATGGAATGGGGTAGAGGAACAATTTCATGACATATTGCAATCATGAGATAGGTATAATTAATTAAAGCTTGACTATAGTCTAGTTAATTCATTCAGTCTTAAGTATTACTTTATTCCCTAAAGGCAGAGAACTTAGTTAACTTAATGAAAGAATAATGATGTATATCTTTAACTACCTTCCATCACCATTGCCTTTCTTATTCTAATATTGAATACAGGAAACACACACACACACACTCACACACACACACACACACACACACACACACACACACACACACACACCACCCAATAACCTCCCAGAATCTGGGTCCCACTGTACCACTTTGAGCCTTTGTGCATACAGAAGGATAAACCAGCCATATATTTTTCTTTTCTGCTCTTTATATTGATTGTTGTTTACTTTTTGAGACAGGGCCTCACTGTATGGTCGAGTGTGGTCCTAAAAGTCTTATTTTTTTTTCTGCTTGCACCTCCTGTGTGCTGGGATTATAGTTGTACACCACCAGATTGGGATTCTTTTTATCTTTCCATTTAATGAAATTCGAGGTAGTAATTATTACATGAAGACATGTGCAGAACATGATGGTGATCAATAACAATAATCTGATGGAAATAATTTGAATGAATAGACATTATAGTCCAGACCTTTGTGTTTTGTTTTGGTTTAGTTTAATTTTATTGTTTAGAGGGTAAAATATACACAAAACTCCATAATTTCCTGTATTTGCCATCTCTGAATATTCTATTGGCTGGAGTTTTTTACCTTTTGAAAAAATAACTCTCTCCCCCCTCCCCCCCAAAATAGCCGGGACGTGGTGGTGCACACCTTTAGTCCCAGCATTAGGGAGGCAGAGGCAGGAGGATCTCTGTGAGTTCGAGACCAGCCTGGTCTACAAGAGCTAGTTCCAGGACAGCCTCCAAAGCCACAGAGAAACCCTCTCTCAAAAACTGCCCCCCCCCAAATAAAGAAAAATAAATGAAGACTAATTTTCAATCCAGGCTGGTCTTAGACAAAGCTGTATTTCATTTGTAATTGCTATTTTCATCTATCAGAAAAAGGTCAGTAGCATATTTGCTGATTTGTGATCGACAAACAGTTGCCA
Organism: Cricetulus griseus; assembly: GCF_003668045.3. NCBI lineage: Eukaryota > Metazoa > Chordata > Mammalia > Rodentia > Cricetidae > Cricetulus > Cricetulus griseus. Next base: position 266,432,553 of record NC_048596.1, on the reverse strand, counting down.
TGTTAAATGGGAAAACAGAACAAATGTTAGCTTCCTATCTGTTGGCATAGAGAGACCCTGGCAGTAACTGGCTTTTCATGAATTGATGTGGCTCTGGATGTATTGTTTCTTCTGGCTTTAAAAACCGGTGCAGGTATTATGTAGATTTCTTTGGCGCCATTGTTTTCCCGGTTCAGCCTGGAATGAACCAACCAATCACACGAATGTAATCATATTGTGGTATTGTTCCTTAATTTTTTCCTCTCTAAATAAATACTTGGGGAATAAATTAAATAACTAAGGTCAAGCCTAAAAAGGATATGGTCTTTTTCATGTCTCCTCAAATTCTACCATTCTTCTATTTTGAAATTTTGTCTGAGTTTGGTCAAATTCTTTGACATAACCCTTCTTTATTTCTTTATTGTTTCCTAATATTTTTGAGAGTGGGACAGATAGAGTCTTCCCCTGGCAGCCTACAATCTTCCTATCTCCTGAGTGCAAGGATTTGTCTGATGTTACTTCTTTGCACGGCTTGGCTGTGAAGGTTGTCCCTTCCAAGAAACAGGTGAATATCCTGTGCTGGAAACTTTGACTCTGATAGGATGCAAAGGAAACTTGTGGCTAACAGTTGTGTCTTACATATGTAGCCCCAGGGAGAGCACAAACCTGGAAAGTGTAGGTGGATCAAGACGGGGAAGGAGAAGTGAATTCTTTTGATCATCTTTGCTACTTGTCTCTGTGGCTAAGGTTAGACAAAAACCCGTACCAACTGGTTACAGCACTGTTGTGCGTGCTGAAAGATATTATGAGTTCAAAGGTACAGTAACTTTTTATTAATTTGATTTTAATAGTGATTTGAATTATACAATTTGGGGGCCTGGCAGTTACTTTTGGTAGCTGACTTCTGGTTGGTCCTCAGTGCTTTCTTTGGGAACAGCTATTATAGTATAAGCGGAACCATGTCCCCGCTGAGGTAAACATTCATTCTATTTGCAGATGAGGAAAGTGAAGCTTAGAAAGAGGATCAGTAACCTCCCCAAGGCCACACAGCTAGTAAGTGACAGATTTCAATCATCTATTTGCTTTTATAGTTGTTATAATCTTAGAACAATGATCTCAAACGGAATATTAAGTCTGTGATTCTTCAAAATTAATTCTTCTTCCTTATCATCTAGTTACTTGTTTTAGGTCTTATGGAAAACTGGGTTATAGTCATGGTTTTGAGTGCCCTACTCGGTATCCTTACTGGTGCCCCTTCAATTCTTTGGGTCTCTAAATAGCCCATTGAATGAATAGGCTGGATCACATGATCACACAGACCTTTTGTCTAATTCCTGCCTCTTAACACCATGGATCCAGCCTTTGAAGGTACATTGTTTATTCACCTTCCTGATTCTAGGTGAAGCAAATACATTATTTCCCAGGAATGCAGTCGTCACCCTTACTTAAGTACGTTGATTGCATAGGTTATGGTTGCAATCGTTTGCTTCGTTTCTTGTACACCAGGAAGTCTACCGAGTGCTCTCCACAGATGAGTGCGCTAGCTCCTCACAACTTTATAAGGTGGATTTTAAAGCAACTATTTAATAGTGGAGTCATCCAAGGTCAAGTATGTAAGCAGTGAAGCAAGTCAGATTGCCAGCAGCCGGTGCGCCGACAACAAAGCCCTTAAATGTTTACTGAAACAGTAACGAAGTTGTATTTTTTTTGCCTTTGTTGAGACACAATCTCAGAGTGAAGCCGAAGCTAACCTTTAACTAACCATTCATTCCCCTTTGCCTCCCAAGCGCTGGGATTACCAGCAGAAGCCGAACGCCTTTTCTACTTGTTATGTAGGCCTAGGGAATCACGGTCACTGTTTTTAAAAGCAGTTTTTTGTTGTTGTTTGTTTGTTTTTTTCCCTCTATTTAGACACAGTGTCGTCCTTCGATTTTACTGTTTACTTCCATTCCGCTTATATCGATGAATGGGAGGAGATTACTATTTCCATGCCGAGTGCTGCTATTCTGAATCTAAACAAGCAAGCCAACTGCCGCCAAACGACCGGGGCTTTGTGCCTCTGCGGCACTCCGCGGGTGTCCTTCCGCGACAGCCTGCCTTTCCCAGAAGCCGCGTTCCTGCGCGGAAAAACTACACTTCCCAGAGGTCCCCGCGGCCGAGAGCGCGGGCTCGACCAACCCTTCCTTCCTTTGCCCGTCCCCCCCATCGTCGCAGCGTGATGATGCAAACGCGTCGGGCGCCGAGGACTGACGGCGTTCTGGCTCGCGACCGCGGCGGCGGCGGCGGCCTCAACAGCGGTAATAGGCGCAAGAGCGGCGGCGGCGACGGCGACGGCGACGGCGACGACTGCAGGGACGACGACGGCGGCGGCGGCGGGGCGGGCGCAGCGCGCACAGGGGAGGGGTAGGCGGGCGGCGCCAGCGGCCTGGACTGCGGCAGCGACGGCCAGGGCGGCTCAAGAGGAGCCTCCAGCAGCCGGCGGTCGAGCTAGGCCTCAGCGGCGCCCGGAGCTGCTCGCGCCGGCCTCGGCGGGAGATCTCCATAGAGACGGTGACAAACACAGACGCGGGGGTCCGCACGCGGCCTGCCGCCCGCAGCCAGCTCGGGGCCCTCAGCCGCCGCCACCGCCTTCCTCGCCGCCGGCGTGCGCGCACTCTCAGTTCCCGCTCGCTCCCTCGCGGTTCTCGCTGTGTCTGTGTGTCGCCTAGGGCCGGGCGGGGGAGGCCCTCAGGCCGCCGCCTCTGCCTCTCCCGCCCGGGAGCGGGAGTGGGAGGCCGCCCAGGCTCCATCATGGCCTCGGGAGCCGGAGGCATCGGAGGGGGCGGCGGCGGCAAGATCCGGACGCGTCGTTGCCACCAGGGGCCGGTGAAGCCTTACCAGCAGGGGCGACCCCAGCACCAGGTACGGGACCCGCACGCCGCGGCCGCTGGGCGGCTCCGGGCGGGGGGCGGTGCGAGGCCCCGGCTCCCCCCACGTGGAGCGGACCAGACGACCGGAGGGCCTGAGGCAGGGCCGGGGTGGCGACGGGAAGTGGGCAGAGCCGGGCCGGGCCGGGCCGGGCCTGGCCGTGCGGCGCACACGTGGGGTGCGAGCGGCCTCTCCCAGCTCTCCCGCCCAGGGGCTTTCCCCGGCGGGCGCTGGGCGGGAAAAGAAATTCCAGGCTTCGGAGACTCGGGTTTCTGTTTTGGCGGGTTTTGGGGTTTTGATGGTATTGACTCGCGACCTCGCGAGGGAATAAGGGGAAAGAGATGCGGTAACAGGCCCATCCGCTAGCAGGCTTCCTTTATTTATCTACTTTATTTATTTGTTTTTCTTTCTGGTGTTCCCGGCTTCTGGGTGCGTGGGGAGGGTAGTTGCCGCCGCCGCCGCCCAGAGGGACTTGGGGAGGGGGCGCTGTTCCCCGGATCGTGGAATAATAGTGATTCAGTCTTAGCTGCATTAAGACATTGCTGGTTGTCCGGTCCCCTCATCTCCCTGGGTTGGCCTTTCCAGATCTGGACACGCTGGCTTAGCTTCTCCTCCTCTTCCCGTCTTAACCGAGTTATAGTTACTGTGGCACTAAGGCATTTTGAAAGTCCCTCTCTGCTCTTACGTCTAGTCTCTGCGGCGCGATTCTTCCTCTCTTCTCTCCTCCCCGCTCAGTATTTTGAAGGCCAGAATCAGCCATTCTCTACACTTAACCAGTTCTCCAGCTCTGATCTCATACACCCAAGTATTTTTAATGCTGGGCGTTTTCTAGAAATTTAAGGTACTTGGGGCACAGCAGGAGTGTTGGCGGTCTCAAATAGTTAAGCCACTTTATGCCTACGTGGATGTTTATAATTTTAAAAAGTTGATTTCTGTTGTAAATGAGATGTTTGGTTTTTGAGAAAAATTTCAGGGTTTAAAAATTGCTTGTAAGAATTTAAGAAAATGTTAAAAACTTATTGTAACAAAGCCACCTAAAAGTACCTCGGTGAACTAAAGTAGGAAGTGTGCGTTTCAAGTTTATTGGAGTCTTAATAGTTTGTTGCATACTGTCAAATGTAGATTCTGTTTTATTCTGGATAGTGCTCAGATTTGAATACTTAACGCTTTTGTTTGGTAATGTTAAATTGTATCACTTTAGGCAGTTTAAAAAGTAAAGATATGAGGAAAAGTTTTGAATAGTAAAAGCTATAGTTATGTCCTCAGAAGTTATTTGTTGTTGGTTGGGAGGGTTGTCACTATTACCGTTTTCCCTAGATATGTACAGAGTGTTGAGGATGAGGAGCAGGAGTATTTGTCAACAGATTTTAAGATTAAAATCAGGTCCCAAGCCTGGCCATATTATTTTACCTAATGTGCAGCAGAAGTTAAGGCAGCGTTCTCCTAAGAATAACGAATAACCTTCGAATGCTTGTTAAAGAAAAATGAAAGAAAAATGAGCAGAGAAATGGATGGTTTGGATAGAATTTAGAAAGGAACTGATATATTCAAAGTGACAAAATTATGGTCACAGCTTATTTTTTACATGTACTCAGATAAAAATCTAATCTGGGAGAGAAGATGCCTAACAATTGAAACCCAAGTTGTTTTTATAACTGATCCCGAGTTCAGGCTGTATGGTTAAGTAGTTAAGTCAGTAAGTTAAGTCAGCTAAAATACTAGCTTCTTGCCTCAGCTGTTTAATCCCCCCACCCCACCCCTCCGAGACAGGGTTTCTCTGTGTGTAGCCATGGCTATTTAATTTAAAAGTTAATATCTTAACTTTGAACAGGGATTAAAGGTAACTGTTTATCGATTAGTGGATTTAATATTGGCAGAAACCACCAAAGAAAAGTATTTAGGGTTACATAAAAGAATGCATCTCAGTTTTTGTTTCTGTCTTAAAGTAACTAGTCTTACCTGGGTTTTAGTGGACTTCATCGAGCTTGTCCACTGGATGTTTTGCAACAGCTGCTGAGTCACCCTGGATGTAGTAAAGGAGCTTCATGACATGGCATGTTTTGTACTAATGTTTGATAAGTGTCCAGGGCTTCTGGGCATATGAAACCTTTGGTTGTGGGGTAGAAGGTTAGAATAAGAATAAGCAGGCTGGTACTATTAGTGGGTGCAGGACAGCCAATGTCAGGTCAAATAGCTAGTGCCGTCAGTCACCAAGTACCTGTAATTCCTGGATTAAGTTGACTTCTAATTTCCTGTTTTGACTTCTGGTTTAGCTCTGATGGGTAATGTCTAAACTTTAGCATTTTTCTGCTTTTAACTTAGCTTTAAAAAATGCCACCTTGCTTGAAGTTGTGGTGCTAGGAAGTTACTGTCTTGCTCAACCAGATGAAGGGGAGTAACTTAAAGTAGTAGTAGTTGGGTGTAGTGGCATATACCTGTAATCTCATCTGCTAAGGATCTGAGGCCAGGGGATTTTTTAAGTTTGAAGCCACCATGGGCTTCTTAAAATTCCAGGCTTGACTGGACTGTAGAGTGAGACTGTCTCTAGGGTAGAAGTGTAGAAGCAAACAAGCAATGCAAGATGGCATTTTCACTTGCCTCTTCACCTACCCTGTTAACCAAGCCACTTTTTAGCTTTTTTGTGGTAGGTCCTTCTGTGTAGCTCAGGCTGGCCTTAAACCTGAGCTCTTCCTGCTTAAGTCTTCTGAGAACTAACCCAGGCACTTGTAAACATGCTTATTTTTCTAGTTGGGAGTTGTGTTCACTAAAGGTAATGGCTTAGATCATGTCGTCTGTTCAGTCTCCTTTCCTGTTTCCTTTGTGTGTAGCGAGGTGGGGAGGTTAAGCTGGCTGCTTTTTTTAGTAGCCATCACAGAACACTTGAGTTCATGAGCAGAGTATACTCTGGAAGAACCTGTTGTCACCTCCTGGTGAGATAGACCTACTTGTTTTTGCCTCTCCCCTGCCTTTTTGGTGGTAGGTTTTCTTTCTGGCTTGGAGCTAAGGGAATCTACTTTCCACCCTTAAATAAAGAGGATGAGCTGGGTGTTGGTGGCACACACCTTTTAGTCCCAGCACTCGGGAGGCAGAGGCAGGTGGATCTCTGTGAGTTCGAGACCAGCCTGGTCTACAAGAGCTAGTCCCAGGACAGCCTCCAAAGCCACAGAGAAACCCTGTCTCAAAAAACAAAAAGAAAAAAAAAAAGAGGATGGCTGATAGCCTGTCCTTCCTGGCTGAATTCATTGACCATGTTCAACTGTAAAACAGGTGAGGAAGGGGAGGAATTTGAATTCCCCCTTCATCAATAGTTTATTTTTTAAAATATCTTACCATTGGTGTGAAGGTGACAGAGCCCCTGGAACTGGAGTAACAGATAGTTACAAGCTGCCATATGGGTGCTAAGAATTGAACCCAGGTCCTCTAGAAGAGCAGCCAATGCTCTTAACCACTGACCCGTGCCTCCAGCCCCTATCAGTAGTTTAGATCAAGGGTTGGTAAATCTTTTTTTTTTTTTTTAATAAAGAAACAAAACTTTTTTTGGTTTTTCCGAGACAGGGTTTCCCTGTGTAGCTTTGGAGCCTGTCCTGGAATTAGCTCTTGTAGACCAGGCTGGCCTTGAACTCACAGAGATCCACCTGTTTCTGCCTATGGAGTGCAGGGACTAAAAGGTGTGTGCCACCACTGCCCGGCCAAACAAAACTATTTTGAGGCTCTGTGACTGCCAGTTCTTTTTTATGGCTCTTTGACAAATACAAAACCATTTTTAGCTCTTTTTTGTTTGTTTGTTTGTTTTTTTTTGTTTTGTTTTGTTTGGTTTTTCGAGGCAGGGTTTTTTTGTGGCTTTGGAGGCTGTCCTGGAACTAGCTCTTGTAGACCAGGCTGGTCTCTGACTCACAGAGATCCACCTGCCTCTGCCTCCCGAGTGCTGGGATTAAAGGCGTGTGTCACCACTGCCCGGCTCCATTTTTAGCTCTTAAGAGCAGTCCAGAGGCTAGGTTGGCCCACAGACACTTGAGTTTGTAGGACCTGGCTTATGTGATAGGATCCTTTTTATTTTGGCACTTTTTTAAAAAACACAAATGTCTCAACCTTTGATGGCTAAATAGTATTCTCAGCTTTGAAAAATTAATATTTCTCATTTTATTAATTTCAGATGTCATTAAATAATTCTATTTTCTATATTCTAGATGCTTAATGCTTTCGATAGATATGAAAGTAGAAATAATTGGTTTAAAAACATTCTGAAGGAGTCGACTGAGTTTGAATTTGATGAGTTCTGCCCTGAATTGAATGATTCTGCTTAGTTTTGTCATCTGTAAATTGAAGATTGCCAAAAAGAATAAAATACATAAACACGTCTCAAGCGGTATAGTTAGAAATCATTTGAAGTTGTGATTAAATAGAGCCTCGAAATTTAAGTGGTCTATATGCATTTTGCTGTCTTTTATAATTGGAGTTTTTTTTCCTTTCTTTGGTTACCCAAGTCTTTTCCAGAGTCACACCAAAGTTAAGATCTTGTTTACAGTGATAAAGTCAGATGTAAGCTATTCATGGAGGGAGGTTCCTCTCCTTCCCCACCTTTGTAAACAGTTGAATGTGGTCACCCATTTAATCGAGGAAGGACAGGCTATCAACCATTCTGTTTCTGTAAGGTCAGAAGGTAGATTGTCTTAGCTCCAAGCCAGAAAACCTTATGTATTGCACCAAAACACAAAACTTCATCACAAAGTTTGGCAAAAGTCAAACATTATCACACCTTTTTAAATACTTGGTCTTTTTCTCAAGAAGTACCAGTCACTTAAATATATAGGTAGAAAAGTTCTGAATGTTTGGGAAATAAAAACTAGGTTTTGGGGATTTTTGTTTTGTTTTCTTGTGGTGAGCGATCTTAGTATGTTACCTTAGCACTTTCCTTACCAGGTTTTTAATGTAAGAAAGATAGCTCCAATTATGTCTCTGATTTCCTGGAAAGTCGTAATGGGACTAGCTTGAAGTAAAATATGAAGCCTTTGGCCAGATGCCACTAAAGACAACTGTTTTATTAGGTACGGGGTATTGGGGACATTGCAATAATTCTGCATTTTCCACTTTTGTTTTCTGATATAGAGCTTCCTATAATAAATTCCTAGCTAGGCTGGAACTTCATAAGTAGCACAGGCTGGCCCTGAACTGACAATTCTCCTGCATGTGCTCAAAAAGCAAAAAAAGGTGTGTTTACTGACTCCAGGGGAGAATTTATTATTAGAGAAAGGATAGACTACCTTTCTCATCTCTAAATATTTCAATTTGTTTGATTGTACGTAATCTTTTTTATAGAGTGGTTTGAGAAATAAAGTTAGTCTCAGTATTGAAATGTGGGATATGAGATAACTCCTAGGTTTAAATCCTATGGGCTGTTAATGGATTATGTTTCTCCTTGTTGTATTTTAAGGTTTTTAATTTTTATGTTTTTCAAAAGATTTGTTTTTACTTTTATTTGTATATAAGTCTTACATGTGTGTGCTGATGTCTGTGAACTCACTGTGTGGTCCAAGTGGCTCTTGATTTTTAGATCTTTCTACCTCAGCCTCCCAAGTACTGAGTGTGCTGGAATTATAAGCATATGCTACCCATGTCCAGCCCACTTGTGGGTATTAATTCGTTAGCCAGAAAGATATTTTTAAGTGGCTGGAGAACTTGGACTGGGTAGATAGGGTAAACATAACCATTTATAAATATAAAATAAGATAGTACCTGAGATTTGCAGCTTAAATTTAGATCATCAAAATTAGATATAGTATAAATGTCTTTAGAATACATAATTTCTTCCCACATGGAAATAACCCACTATCAATGTTACAGTGAAGCAGCTTGATAAAGACTTTGAAAAAAAAAAAAAACTTTGGGGAAAAAAGTCTAATGGCAAAAATAGTAAATGATTAGGAAGGGTGAAGGGTGTACAAACCCATGGACGAAGACTCAAGCACGGGCCAGAGAGAGGGTCCCCCTTTCCACCCCTGTCCCCTCATCTGCCCCATCCCCCCTGGAGACAATGGTTTCTCTGTGTAGCCCTGGCTGTCCTGGAACTGGCCTCAAACTCACAGAGATCTGCCTGTCTCCCAAGCGCTGGGATTAAAGCTGTGTGCTACCACCACCCAGCACAGCCAGGTCTTAATGTAATAGAAATATCAAAAGGTTCGGGTAGAAATCAAAAAGGGTGGAGTGTTTTAGAAGAGAAGGCTTGATAGACATAAAACTGATGCTGGAGTTAGTTTGTAGTCCTGTTCTGAGAGCCAGGGAAGTCACCTAGGAAAGAGTGTGGACTGGAACACTGTTCAGAAGGGTCATGTGAAAGAACTTGAATAGAACGAAGTAGAGACAATTTCTAACCTGAAGAAGGGAGAATGTGCAGGACTGAGGATTGCTCTATAAATAGGGAAGTTGTTTTCTCGTGAAAAGAAAGTTTGTAATTATAAATGAAGTCTGAGTGAGTATAGAGTACATAGTTCTCTTCCCTCCATGCTCCAGCTTCTCATGAACTAGGGCTAAATAGAATTTTAGACACTATGTTCACCAGTGCTGTGATTTGTAGATAGTTTTGAACACTCATTTTTAATATTTTTTGCCAAATGAAGAAACTGTAGTTCTTGAGGCAAGAGAATTTAGTAAAGTCTTGTAGATTTATGGTTTAAATTTGAGGATTTTCTCCTTTCATCAGTTTAAATTCATTATTTTTAATTACTTAGGGTAGACTTTGTTGTAGTGCCACAGGTAAAATTACAACACTATTTTTTATGCACCATATTTATTTTGCAAAGGGTGAGTGAGGCTTTTGCTTTTTATATGTTGGCTTTGTTATCACTATAGACGATGGTTTTGTTTACGATGCCCTAAGAAGGCTTTTCATGTCTTTTTGAGGGGAGAGAGTAATGGAGCATAGAAATTGTTAAAATTGATAAACCTAGAGGTCTTAAAGCCAGTAATACTTGTGTTTTATTTATCTAAATTTATTTTATGTGTGTGTGGTGGATCTTTGCAATTTTAAAGTTCTTTTTTATAAATTAAAATTTAAAGCATTCCAACATTGTGGGTGTTTTCCTAGAGAAACTTCAGAACATGGAGACATTTCCTCTTTCCAGGCTCCTTTTATACCTCCTCCCCTCTTGATGGCCTTCCTTAGCTTAGGCTGGCCTCTCTCTAATGTCTTATCTTCACACCACTGGCATGCCATGTGCCTGGTGCCCTTGGGGGACACCTTGTGGAAGTGACAGCACCACCACTTGTATACATAGAAGGGGATGGAAGGTTCAGAGTTGATGTTCTGAAGGGAAACTCTTAATTCTTGTTTAGTGTTGAAGTTGTAGAAGTTGATTTGATAAAGTAGGTTTTGAGAATTTACGGGAACCCTTTTGTCTTCCATTTGTATTACAATTTTAAAGTTGTTTTTTATTTTTTATTTTAAATCTAAAGCATCCTCACACTATGTGTAGTTTTGCCTGTCCTCCAGCTGTTGCCTTCCTTCCTCCATCCTCATGCAGAATTGCTGGTGTGCACCACCATATCCCGCTTGTAAAGCATTCTTCCCTCAAGTTCCACCCATTTCTATGAAGGCCTGAAGAACTCTTCTTGGCATGGAGTCGTCCTCTATAAGAACAATTTTTTTTTTCTATCTTTTAGTTCCTTTTGCCTGTCTCTCATTCCTTGAAGGTTTTAGGGAGCTGAGGTTGGAGTCTAAATCTTGATCTTTATTCTCAGTTTTGCACTAGTGGAAATTGATTTTTAAGTTTTTGAAGTGTGTGTGATTTTATTTGCATACTATAGAGGCTTTTCCCTGAAATGTATAACTTCCTGTTTTATGCATCTGTTTCCTAATCTCTTCAACTAGAGTGGTTATCAGACTTACAATATCAGAATTACTTGGGAGGCCTTCATGCTTTAGTAACATTGTGGAGGACTTGAAGTAGTAGTTGCTTATCTGTAGCTTAAGGCTGTAGAATAAGAGCATTTGAGACCGCAGTCTACCTTTTCTTCATGACTTGGAGTCATTTAACCTAAGTTTGGTTACTGAAACTTAAGGATGTTATGTTAGTTTTAATGGCTCCAGGTCATTTTCTATTGTATCTTTCTTTTTTATTCTTTGATCTATCATCCTCCTTTTTCGTCCTCTGTTGGGCTAAGGCTAGTATGCTGGTTAAATTTGAGTTGAGAAAATGAAGATCTCTTAAGTACAGTTGCTGCATGTCAGTGACTCCTTGTTTTATCATTTTGACTTTCAGTTTTGTTTTCTGATCCTCCGTGTTGCTGTATGTGACTTCGTTAGTGCTGTTTCTAAGCTATTCTATAATTGCTTTATATGGGTAGGATTCAAGGATCTTAACTATTCTGTAAGCTGAGCCTCCTAAGTCCTGTTAGTCCTTTTTAAAGTATAGTTTATCTTGTAAGCACTTTCAAGTCTTTGCAATAGAAAGATGAATAACTACTACTCTGTGTGCTTTATAAACATTAGATTTAGGTCCATAATAATTTCTCTCAATGCTATGTAATAAGTGTTTTGGGTTTTTTGTTTGTTTGTTTTTCTTTTTGAGACAGGGTTTCTCTGTGTAGCTTTGGAGTCTGTCCTGGAACTCACTCTGTAGACCAGGCTGGCCTTGAACTCACAAAGATCCACCTCCTTTGCCTCCCAAGTAGTGGGATTAAAGGTGTGAGCCGCCACCACCTGGCTGTGTAATAAGTTTTAAAAAAAGAAAAGGATGAATTTGTTTTCCTCAAAGTGAATGTGAATGTATAGGAACCTTGTATTTGATAATTTACCATATACTACTTTTGTCTAGAGACCACATAGAATATTAATTTTGTTATCTTACCTTTCCAGATAACAAAGCGGTTATTGTTAAGTTTTCAAGTATCTGTTTCAGAAAGATTTTTCCATCTTTTCTCTTGGCAGATTTTCAAAACCTAATTGTTTTGGATTTGCTTCCAAAGTAGAATTTCATATTCTGCCTTAACTTAATTTCTTATTGTATTTACTAAACCCCTCTTTCCTTTCTGTGATTCTCTGAAACCTGACTAATGTTGCTTTATGAGAGTTTATATCTGAAATTACCTTATCCCAGCTTGCTTACACTAGCTTTTTTTCCCTTATTAGTAAAATTATCAGTGCATGTTTATATGATACCTTAAGAAGTATTTCCATGTTAATTCATTTGATTTTCATTGTCATTCCCAATGACTGTTCTTTGAGTAAATCAAAGAAAAGGGAGGTTGTTATTCAAGCTTTGCCATAGGTCCAGGATGTCATGGCTCATGCTATTACTCCACCGCAGTCACGCTTGTTGTATCTTGGGCATGCTACTTAATGGCATTGTCTCTCTCATGCCTTGGTTTTCTTATGGCACTGGGGAATGAGCCCAGGGTCTTGCCCTTATAGACAAACAGTACTGTGGAGCTGTGTCTTTTCATTCATGAAGTGCCGAATTCTCACTATATAAAGTGATTGTATTAAACTTACAGATATTTGAAAATTGCTTAAAAGAGTGCCCAGATCCCACTATAGCTGTAATGAATGTCAGCTGTAGTATTATGTCATTGTTTTTCCTTTAGAAGTTGCCATCCTAAGCTTAATTTCTCAGATTTTTAAAGGAAAGATTTCATAATATAAAAGATTTTACCACCAAAAAGAGGTCTTAGGTTATTTCTTGAGTTTGAATTACATTGGATTAGTTTTCTTATTTCCTATTTTAAGAGGGATTCTTCTTGCTCTGTTTAATTATTTTCTCATTTTTGTAGTGCTGAGGAATCTAAACCCAGGCCTTAAGCACAAGAGGCAAGCACTCCACCAGCTGAACTGTATCTCCAGCTTTTGTCTTTTGAAGAATGTGACACAAAATAATAGTTGAAATGGTTTATATTGTGTCTTTTAACCTTCTAAGGTACAGAAGGATGAAAACATTTACTGCCTATTACTAAATCTAGATCTTGGTTAGTTGTTGGTTCATAAAAACAGTATGATGCCATAATGTGATGAACTGAGTTTTAGTAAATTTTGTTGGAAACACTTGTGTTTTTTGCTTGGCATGACTGTCTATATGTACTTAATGACAAAGATAGATTTTCTATAAAATAGTCTTATTTATGTTTTTTCCAACAGGGCATTCTTAGCAGGGTTACGGAATCTGTTAAGAATATTGTTCCAGGGTGGTTACAAAGATATTTCAACAAGAGTGAAAATGCGTGTAGCTGTTCAGCAGATGCAGGTGAAGTTCCACACTGGCCGGAAAATAGAGAAGATGAGCATGTAATTTATACTGGTGAGGACAACACGAACATTGATGATGGGAGAATTACTCCTGAGCCAGCAGGCAGTAACACAGAAGGTAAATAGAGTGTGGATATTTGGTGACAAATCAGATTTTCGTGTCTTAATTTTAAGATCTTTATATTACCTGGCTATGGAGCAATCCAATTGAGTGATGTATAAATCCTGTGTGTATATGGAATCAGTTTTAAAGTGAGTATGTTTTATTTAGCAGTCTTAAATTATTTTGTGGGGCTGGAGAGATGGCTCAGTGGTTAAGAGAACTGACTGCTCTTCAAGAGGTCCTGAGTTCAATTCCCAGCAACCACATGGTGGCTCACAGCCATCTGTAATGAGATCTGGTGCCCTCTTCTCGTGTGCAGATATACATGGAAGCAGAATGTTGTATACATAATAAGTAAATAAAATAGAAATCTTTAAAAAGAGCAAGCTGAGAAAACCCTGGGGAGTAAGCCAGGAAGCAATCAATATTCCTCCATGAACTCAGCTTCCAGGCTTCTGCCTTGACTTCCCTGGATGATGTAAGCTGTAAGATGAAATCAACCCTTTCTCTAAATTGATTTTGGTTGTGGTGTTTATCACAGCAATGCAAACCTTAACTATGACACTAAGAACACTAGATGTATAATTTTCTTCTAAGTAACCATTCTTACAAGCCCATCTTACTGTTTCTCTTTATAGGCCAACTAGATAGGAATATACATTACTAATTACACCAACTGTCACAAGGCACACATCTATGTCAGTCCAAAAATTTTTTTTCTAGCAAAATTTATCAAAACACAGTAAAAACAAAACCACATTAACTAGGTCAGTGGTAGGGCCTTGCTTAACATACCATCCTCATCTTCTACCCTCCAACCCTCTCCCAAAACAGTGGAATATGCACAGAAAGATAAATATTTTTGCAGCATCTTCTTGCCAAAAGCCACAAAGTACTGAAATTATAAAAGTTTAAGCTGCAAGTCTTAGTTTTCACTGATTTATCAGTTTCCCTTAATGAACAAAAAAACTAGTACAGTTTGATAAGATGGATCAGTAGATAAAGGGGACTTGAGTTCAATGTCTGGGAAACCCGTGTCAAAGGAAAGAGAACTGACTCCACCACAGTTGTCCATTGATCTACACAGAGAGAGAGAGAGAGAGAGAGAGAGAGAGAGAGAGAGAGAGAGAGAGAGAGAGAGAGAGAGAGGCATGCTGTCCCATGTGCACAGAAGCACAAAATAATAATTTATTTTTATTTTTAAATTTTTTTAAAAGATTTTATTTATTTATTATGTATATAGTCTTCTGCCTGCATGCCAGCAGAGGGTACCAGATCTCATTCAAGGTGGTTGGGAGCCACCATGTGGTTGCTGGGAATTGAACTCAGGACCTCTGGAAGAGCAGTCAGTGCTCTTAACCTTTGAGCCATCTCGCCAGCCCTCAGCTTGCTTTCTTATTGTACCCAGGACCACCATTCCCAGGGATGACACTGCCCATGGTGAGCTGGGCCTTCCCACACCATCAAGGGAGCAAATGCATTAGCTGGGCATGGTGGTGCATGCCTTTTATCCAAGCACTCTGGAAGCAAAGGCAGGTGGATATCTTGAGTTCCAAGAGAAACCCTGTCTTGACCACCCGCCCAAACAAAATACCAAAACGAAAGAAAATGCACAATAAGCTTTGCCCATAGGCCACTCTGGTGGGTGCATTTTCTTAGTTGAGGTTTCCTTTTCCCAAACGACTACAGTTTTGGTCAAGTTGATGTAAACCAGTACCAATAGTACTCAGTTTGGTATAGTCTTTGTTTTTTGGGGGCTGCCATTGTACACATTTTGGGGTGAGGGCTCGAGACAAGATTTCTCTGTGGATCCTTGACTGTCCTCTAACTTGCTCTGTGGACCAGGCTGGCCTTGAACTCACTGAGATCTACCTGCCCCTGCCTCCTGAATGCTGGGATTAAAGGTGTGCAGCACTACTCTCTTTTGCTGGTTTTAGGATAACTTGAATTTTTTTTTTTTTTAAGATTTTATTTATTTTTTTATGTATACAGTCTTCTGCCTGCATGCCAGCAGAAGGCACCAGATCTCATTCAAGGTGTTTGTGAGCTACCATTGTGGTTGCTGGGAATTGAACTCAGTACTTATGGAAGAACGGTCGGTGCTCTTAACCACTGAGCCATCTCTCCAGCCCTGATAACTTGAATTTTGATATCTGAACTTTTCACAATTTCTTTTCAAATGTTATCAGCAACACTATTGAGGCTTTATCTGGTAGATCTCTAAGGTGATTGCTTCAACTGAACTTTCTTGCCATCAAATGGGGCCCAGGCTTTCTGTCTTTTGATGAGATTTCTGGTAAGCACTAGTGTATCTATAGTAGCAGAAGGCCCTTTCCCAGTTTGATGAGCATATTAGTAAGGAATAAGTAGCCTGAGTTTCTAATTTTATATCTGTAAAATTTTAACTATGTGTGTTGTCTTATAATGGAATTAGTAGGAGCTTAGATTTTATTCATTAAATTACTAGGTTTATTAGGTAGATTGCATTGTTTATCTTTGTGTATTTTAAATGCAAATTATGGAGGAAAAACTATAGAAGATGATGCTACGGTGTATTCCTGATATTGCTTCTTAATGTTCTAAGATTTCATATACTGTGTTAGTGGACAAGACCAGTAAGGAAAGCACCAAGAGCATACATGTTGAGATTTCAGGCCACTGTGCTAAGGATAGAACCTAGGTCTTTGTTTGTATATGCTATGTAAGACTCTTAACATTGAAACCTAGTTCTAGCTGGCCATTTAGAAGCAAGGAGGGCAGCTTTTTTATTCTTCAAAAGTCCTCTCTTTCACTTTTTAGATTTAGTTTAAAACTAAATTATTGCAGTCTTCCTCGACTTTTCTCAAGGCATTTATTTATTTGCTTCTGTGGTCAGTGTGTGGGGTCAAGTTCATTGATAACTCTACAAGGTGAATGTAAACCTTAATAAATAGAGCTGAAAAAATCAGTTTGCATTTATTATGTGAAATTTAAATGTAAAATGCATTCTTAAAACAATCTTAGATACCTTTACTGTTCAAATAGTATCAAAATGGAGGAAGCTAAAATAGCTTAGATATAATTGTCCTGAGTATTATTTACTAAATAGGAAGTTATATAAATAACTTTGTAGTAGCTCAGCAGTAACAGAATGTGGCAGTTTCAAGTTTCTTCCTTATAGCCGTCTGCTCATGGGCCTCTGGTGTGGACTTGTGTATGTGTTGTATGAGTGTGTCCATGTTTGTGTATGTGCCTGTGCACATGCACGTGCAGGTCAGAGGTGACCTTTGTGTGTCCTCAGTTGGTTTTTCTTTTTTTCTTAAATGAGAATAGCTGGTTAGCAAACCCTAAGAATGGGTTCTCTTGTCTTTTGCCTCCCCAGTGGGGTTACATTTTACTCAGCTTTTATATGGATACTAGGGATCCAAACACACATTTCCATGTTTGCATAGTGACCACAATTACCACTTGAAGCATTTACCCAATGTTGGCTCTAGATTAGTGGAATAGGCCAATAAGGAAAACCTCAAGAATGTATGTGTTGAGTGAGAATTTAGGTCACTGAGAGCCCCATAGTGGCATATCTATAAATGAGTCAGCAGTGAACTCTACTTGTGGGGATCTGCCTGATTTATACTATTATGATTTATAGTTGTCATAGAAATAGAGCATTGATGACTGATGTGGATCTGTAAATCATAGGATTGTCTCATCCTCTGTCTTTTGTCTAGCTTGGTGTGGAGGGGAAGGAACTATCTGTAAGCAGTAAAACTACGTATGCTAGATTTAGTAGATGTTTGCTCATGCTGTCAGTTTTACCTATAGGATAAATGGATGCAAGGATCAGAGAATGGGATGGGTGCAAAGCATTATCTGCTAGAATGAGTTTAAATAATTAGAGCACTTGTACCATAAGACACATTTCAGGGCAGATGAGATGAGATGGCTCAGTGGATTAAGGCACTTGCCTACCAGTCCTGACAGCCTGAGTTCAATCTCTAGGACACAATGGTGGAAGGAGAGGACTGACTTCCTAAATTTTCCTCTGACCTTCACAAGTGGACTGTGGCATGTGTATGTGCACGCGGGCACACACACACACACAGACAAAAATAAATAAATGTATTTGAATACGGATCATAGAGAAATTGGAATATTTGTAATCTTTATTTTTCATGTGTGTTTTGTCTTTCCTGGTGGCTGAATCCATGCTAGACAAGTGCTCCGTAACTAAGCTACATCCCCATCTTGTTTAAATTTTAGGTTTTTCTTTTTTGTTTTTGAGACAGGGTTTCTCTGTGTAGCTTCATAGACCAGGATAGCCTCGAACTCATGGAGATAGATCCTCTGCCTCCTGAGTGTGGGGACTAAGCGTGTGCCACCATGCTCAACAATTTTTACATGTTTTATGTTCTGGGTATTGCTTATGTTAGACAAGTTTTTGTGATGTTTAAATGCCAATACAATTAGATTTCTAAGTTTTAGCTTTGAAGTCCAGGCTGACACTAAATGTGCAAATGTGGTAAAGACTGTTTTATTGGGCTAGTGTGATGCCTTTTCTCAGCTTTATTTGTAATGTTACTATTTTAAGAACCTTCAACGACCAGTACTGCTTCAAATTATCCAGATGTGTTAACAAGGCCTTCTCTTCATCGGAGTCATCTGAATTTCTCCATGTTGGAATCCCCTGCCTTGCACTGTCAGCCTTCCACGTCCTCTGCATTTCCAATTGGCAGTTCTGGATTTTCCCTCGTAAAAGAAATTAAAGATTCTACCTCTCAGCATGATGATGATAACATCTCAACTACCAGTGGTTTTTCTTCAAGAGCATCTGATAAAGGTATTCTTGTTACTAGATAGTAAGTAGTTGTGGCAGTAGGGATAAATTTTATATGTTAACTTTTTTTTTCTTTTGAGAAAGGTTCTTTACTGTAACCATGCCTGGCTTAGAACTTGCTCTGTAGATCAGGCGGTCCTTGAACTGATAGAGATCTATCTGCATCTGCCTGCCCAATGCTAGGATTAAAGGAGTGCACCACCATCCTAGTTTAGGCGTTTTTAGGTTTATTTTTAATTTATATGTATGTGTTTGCCTGCAAGAGTTTTTGTGGCCAGAGGAGGGCATCAGATTTCTTGGTACTGGGCTTGTAGGTGGTTGTGGAAGGTGTTGGGAACTAAATCCAGGTCCTCTGCATAAGTAGTATATGTTCTTAATTGCTGAGCCACCTTTCCAGCCTTCCTTTAGTTGTAGTCCGTCGTATATGTGTCCTCCGCGGTGTGGCCCCCCCCCCCCTGTGGCTTTGGAGCCTGTCTTGGAACTGGCTCTGTAGACCAGGCTGGTCTTGAACTCACAGAGATCTACCTGCCTCTGCCTCCCTAGTGCTGGGATCAAAGGTGTGTGCCACTACCGCCCCGCTTAGTTTTAGTTTTAATTTTCATTTTTTTTTTTTTTTAAATAAAAATCTAGGCCTTAGGGTCTTACAATCGGTGGTTACTACAAATTACAAATTTTTGTTCTAGATATAGCTGTTTCAAAGAGTACTTCCCTGCCACCTCTGTGGTCCCCTGAAGCAGACCGCTCTCATTCACTCTCACAACATACTGCCACCAGCTCCAAAAAACCAGCTTTCAACTTGTCTGCCTTTGGAACACTTTCCACCGTGAGTACTAACTATATTGAATATAATAAAAAAGTTTTCAGTATTTTTGCTTATAATTTGTCACTGTGTTTCTGTGCAGTCACTTGGGAATTCTTCAATTCTTAAAACAAGTCAGCTTGGAGACTCTCCTTTCTATCCTGGCAAAACAACATATGGTGGGGCAGCTGCTGCTGTGAGACAGAACAAAGCTCGAAATACACCTTACCAGGTAGTGTGAGTAGGATGGTTGTTAATGAGCTTTCCTATTACTAGACACTGACTACTGACACCCAAAGACTTGTATTCTTACAAATCATAGAGGCTTAGAGTATGAGACCATTTTAATAGCAGTGAACATAGTGAATATTAGATTTGTGTGTGTTTTAGGAAGTATAACAACAATTCACTCTTTAAAATGAGATTGCACATGATAAAATTTGCCTTAATCTTAGCATATTGGAGTTGTTATAAAACAGTATTGTTACTGCTGCTCTCCAAATACTGAAAAACATTTTCATCAAACCAAACATTATCTCGGATATTTACACAGTCAACTTTTCAGTCATTCTTTGGCAGCTCTTTACCAGTTTTTCTCTACTTAGGGCTTTTTCATAATGTTAAATGAATTTAGTCATACAGTGTGTAGCCTTTTGAATTGGGCTGATGTGGTACATTGGCATCAATCTGGCTTAGTTTGAACACCTTGGTTCCTTTTTGATGCTGGTAGTTAACTATAGTTTATTATTGAAAGGATACTGGATTTATTTTCAGTTTTAATACTCATTTTCATATCTCTTGAACATGTACTCAGGAGTTAGATTGCTCATCACGTGGTAATAAACAAGACAGGTGTTTTTGGTGTCAGTACCTGCTTGCTTCTTGTAATAATTACAACAGTTGTATTGTGTCCTTGCTTCACACATGGAATTGTCAAATCTTTTTTAAATCCATTCTAATAGTAACTCAGTGGTAATTCCAGCTTGTGATTTTAATTGTCTTGGCCTGAATGGCTAATGATGTTGAATGTCTTCTTAAGTGTTTGGTTTAGAATTATATTCTCGTTCTTAAATTGTGTTTTGTTCTTGATGAATTTTGAGGGTTTATTTTTTGTGATCTAGTTCCTTTTTTGTTTTTATGAGATGTGTGTTTTGCAGGTGATAACTAGTTATTATATTTAATTTTTCTATCGTGATTTTATACTTTTGGTATTTTTATAAGATAATCCTAAATATAACCCATTGCCACAGCAGTTTTATTCTAAAACTTTCATACTTTTTTCTCCTTCAGGCTTTAAATTAGGCCTGTCATTTATTTTGAGTTGATTTGTGCCTGTATCAATGTTGATTTATTTGTTTTACATTTGAGCATTTGTTTTCAGTACCATTTGTGGAAGACTGTCCTTTCTCCATTCTGTTAACTTTGCATGGGGGATATTTTGGGACTTGCTTTTTTACCTGCATATCCCATTGTCTGTCCTTACATTGGTTCTTCCTTCTGATAGCTGTTGATGTAGGGTAAGTTTGAAATTGGTAATGGTAATACCCATTCAATTTGTTTTGATAAAAGTTTGCTTTGGTTCTGAGGATTGAATTTCGGGCCATTCACATTTTCGGCACGTATTTATGCTCATCTATAGGAGAGCCCTTGTAGTTCTTTTAATTCGTTGCTTCTTTCTTTGTTACATGTATACATGTTATGTTGTATATATAAGATCTCAGGGCTGACCATTTGGTATTTGATAACCAATTGGTGTGCTCTTCCTTAGAAGAGATGGTTTCTCTTGATATCAGCAATCCTTAGTTGCTTATAGCTTGTCTAGTATCAAGGCTTTGTGAGCCTTTCTCCTTTTAGATTAGACATTGGTGACGTTGTTCAGGCCATGTTCAGTCAGCCACATTGGTGACATTCCTAGGAGACAGTCTCAGAACAAACTCCGTGTTCCTCTGGTTCCTGCAGTCTTCCCATACCTTTTACAACGTTCCATGAGCCTGAGCCTGAGGAGCAGCAGTTCTCTTGTAGATGTATCAGTAGGGACTGGGCTCCACAACTCACATTTTGATTGTGAACAGAGCCTTTAATGGCTGAGCCATCTCTCCACCCCCACAACCCTATATTTTATCTGTAAAGAGGGGTGTGTGTATGTGTGTGTGTCTGTGTCTGTCTCTCTGTCTCTGTCTGTCTGTCTGTCTGTCTGTCTTCTGTCTGTCTGTCTGTCTGTCTGTCTGGTTTTTCAAGGCATGTTTCTTTGTGGCTTTGGAGGCTGTACTGGAACTAGCTCTTGTAGACCACCAGGCTGGTCTCGAACTCAAAGAGATCCACCTGCCTTTGCCTCCCAAGTGCTGGGATCAAAGGCATGCGCCACCACCTCCTGGCATTGTCTGTCTCTTGCAAAGAGACCTTTCCTTGCTGAAAGGTGAGAACTATTTACCTGTGGGTGTAAATATAGATATTTAAGAACATAGTTACGGATTATGCTGGTTAAGTAAAATGGTGGTAGTAGATTCTCCTCCAAGATTTATGAATTCACCAGCCTTGGGTAATTGGTTAGGTTCCCAGTACGAGACTGATTTCCCTCTTGTTTAATGGGCCTTGCATCAAATTAGAGAGCTGTTGGGGTTTTTTTGGCCAAAGTGTGCATACTATTACAGCACTCTTAGTTAGGCTTATCATTCCATGCTGGTAGTTGTGGTTCATAGGCGTCATAGCTGGATGGGACTATTGGCTGCTTCCTTCCTTTGGAAGCCGGTCCTCAGGGAGAAAGCTTTAACATCCTATCTAAAGCTCTTCAAGAAATAGGTATTTGAAAAATCTCTTTGTTATACTAGTTATGGTAAACTAAGTCATAGTGATAAGCAGTAAATTTCTATTACCGCTATTACGTTAGAGTTTACAGTCCTTTTGCTAGTTCTTTGAATTCTAATTAAATATTTAATACTCAGTGTTATGCATTGTCATTTTTTTTTTCCTAAAAATTTTATGGATTGTTGTAGTCCTATCATGGAACATGTGTATAATTCTTTAGAAGAGTGCATGCTCTCTTTTTGTTTTTTCCCCAAAGACAGGGTTTTTCTGAGTAGCCCTGGCTGTCCTAGAATACTGTCCTCAAACTTGGAGATTCTCCTGCCTCTGTCTCCCAAGTGCTAGGATTAAAGACATGTACCACCAATGCCCAGTTGCATGCTGGTTTCACTTCTGATTATTAAAGTAATTCCACAGTCAGAGAATTAGAGTTTGATAATTACTAAGCTTGTTCCCTCCCAAATATAAGCCACTGGCACTACAAATCTTGTATTATTTTAGATATCTATTTTGGTTTTTCATTGCATTAAATATGTACCTTGGACTATATGTTGCAGCAAGTAATGGACTATTGTTTTCTAGGCACCAGTTCGAAGACAAATGAAAGCTAAGCAGCTTAATGCTCAGTCTTACGGTGTGACCAGCTCAACAGCACGGCGGATATTGCAGTCCTTAGAGAAGATGTCAAGCCCTCTTGCGGTAAAAATTTGAAATAATTAAATGAAATTATGCAGCAGAAATAAGAGTTTGGTGAAAAAAATCTTAATTTTATTAACTTTTTTTTGTTACTGTAATGTTAACAGGATGCGAAAAGAATTCCATCTGCTGTTTCTTCTCCTCTGAATTCTGTACGTTAACTTTTAAATCTTATATGATACGAGAGTTGTTTTTTAGTTTCCTGCCTATTGCAATACTGTTTCATTTTTTTTTTTTCAGCCACTTGATAGGAGTGGGATAGACAGCACAGCTTTTCAGGCCAAAAAAGAAAAGGTAAGCTGTATATAAAATGTCAGCAGCTTTGTTGTGGAAACGTGTTTGAAAAAGGAGCTAGTTTTACCTTGGGCATTGTTGGGCATTGTGGCTTTTCTGACAGCCTTAGGATGAGGAACATAGGAAGTACATTCAATGTTTTGTCTGTTTTTCCATCCTCATGTACATTACAGTCTTTACGGGTTTCTCTTAATTTTAGGTAGATAAAATGAGGAGTGAAAATTTCGAATGTTTAGTCAGTGGAAGTGCAGTAAACTTATTCCCTCCTTGAAATAGTCATATTTGAAGAATTTTCATTATCCAACCTGTGAAATCTTGTGCATCATAGAGCTTCATTTTAATATATATTTCAATACTAGTAGAGGATATTGGAGCTAATAAAATATGCAATGTAGATATCTTGATACCTTTTAGTGTACTTTCTGTGGATTAGCTTTTGAAATTATTGTGAGGGAGATTAGTGCTTGGTAATGGTGTTGAAGAGTTGTTTCTTGTGTTATATTTATAGCCATTTATGCATACTCCAGGAAAAGTAGATTCCTGAATTCTTACTTAATGAAATAATTTATTGTAACATTAAGCCTTCTAAAAGTAGTTACTAAAATTATTATCTGAATTACTTGTATTCTTACAGAATATGGTACAGAGAAGAAAGCAAAAGTTTTTTTTCCCCCTTGGAAGATTTTTAATTTCTAGGGTTTGTATTTAGGCAAGAGGGATCTGCTTTGAGCCACTGTCATGGTTTAATATAAAATGTTAACTTTGCTCAGACTCTCATTTATATTAGAAAAGTAAAGTTTTAAAATTGTGCCATAATATAAACTATTGTGACTGAAAATACTATAAATGTTTATGAGTTGCTGGAAGTTAAAAGCTGTAGTACATACAGTATTATTCATGGGTCACATGTAACAAATTTTCTCATTGAGGATTTAAGGAGAGAGCTTTACAGCTTTATAGAAGCTTTGCTCTGGAGTATTGTTGGCAGCTGCTGCTGAGCGAATGGACTATGCATTGCATGACAGTTAGGGACACAGGGGGTGTTCTAGACTACGTGAGAACAAGACTTACTATATTTCAGCGTAGCAAAGGACTATGAACAAAACACTTAGGTACTTAGACCTGGAAACCAGTTCATGTCACAGTCTGGAAGTCAAATGCCTTATCAGTTAAACTAACATTTTAAGTCCTTTGGTTTCATTTGCTTTTAAAATAATGGTAAACTACTTTGGAGAAAAATATTTACATATGTGTTTAGGAATTTGAAAGATTTTATAATTTATTTAAAAAATGGTTTTATGTGTGTGAGTGTTTTTTTATGTGTACTTGTGTGTGTATCAAGGGCCTGGTGCCCTTGGAGGCCAGAAGAAGGCCTCAGGTCCCTCATAGATGAATCTTCTGCATAGGTGCTGAGAGCTACTGGGTCGTTTTTACCCCGTTTAAACACACACACGCACACACACACACATGCACACATGCACACATGCACACATGCACACACGCACACACGCACACACGCACACACACACACACACACTCTTCCCAATGAAAAATAGAAACAGGTTTTGGGGAAATGCAGAAAAAGAAGTTTTTGCCATGTCTAAAATTTGTCTTGTCTCAGGTTAAAATTGTTTAGTTGTTTTGAGTGTTGTGTAATTTGAGTTTGTGTTGGGTACATGTGTGCTTGTGTATGAAAACCCATTGAATCTGGGATAAAATTCAGTCCTGCAAAATAGTTTATACTTGCGTATTATTAGGAGATTAAATATCTTTGATTTATCTTTTTTTCTGTTATTTCAATCTGCCTGTTAATTTCTCTAGGAAATAGTCTCTTGGTCACATTAGCTATTTTGAAATAATTTTTAATTATGCCACTGATAAATAAAAATGTTTATATTTGGTTTCTGTTTTCTTATAAGGTGGACTCTCAGTATCCCCCTGTTCAGAGACTAATGACCCCAAAGCCAGTTTCCATAGCAACAAATAGAACTATCTATTTTAAACCATCTCTGACCCCATCTGGTGACTTAAGGAAGACAAATCAAAGGATAGATAAAAAGAACAGTGTGAGTTTGTTTGTTTATTCTGTTTTCTTAAGACATTGTCTTATTATGTAGCTATGCTGGCCTGGGACTCGGAAGATAATCTGGCTGGCCTCACGTTCACATTGATTATTCTGCTTTTAAGTGCCTGGTTATAGGTGTGCACTACCACATGTGTCTGAGTGCATTTGTGTTTGCCGATCTGTTTTCTTCTTGAATCAGTCTTTAAATATAGGAGTTGTGTAATATGTGATGCCTGTTAATTAATGAGTTAGAGTTGGTATACCTTTAAAAATAACTTTCACCTTGATCAAATCCTAAATTTGTGTGGGTGGATTTTATATATTCATTGCCTAGATAAATTTTGTTAGATTTATTTATCTATGGCTCTTATTTGTGTTGCTGAATTCTAAAAGTTTTCAGATGAAACCTATCTTTTGAATGAAGTAATTTCTCCTGTATTAACTCATCTTAAAAAGAAAATATTTTAAAATGTTGTTTTGTATCTGTTTCTCTAAACTAAGATCCAAAGTTCAGATACTGCTTTTGATTTTTTTCTAGACCACATAAAAGTTTATTTTTTGAGATGTTTTATGTACCATAAATGTATCTATTTCATGTTTATCCTTTAGTGGTTTTAGCATATCCATCCAGAGGCTGTTGAACCATTACTGTTCAATTTTAGAACATTTTCATCACCATTTCTCTTCTAAAGTTACTGTGTTCTTGGGGCTTATATAATTACTGTAGATATGAATATTTTACTATTTTTTAAAGGCAGACTATTTAATAAAACGGATTTATGGAACTTTGTTCATCCATTGCTTATTATTACATTACTCATTCTAATGTATAATGCTATGATAGACATTTATGTAGGCTTGCTTTTATGGGCATAAGTTTTCATTTAAGTCTTTATCAAGGAGTAGAATTGCTGGGCATGTTTGTATTTGAAGAGACGAGGCCAGTTGTCATATAAAATATCTCACATTCTGGGGTTTATTATCTTGTGTCATTTATTTTTGAGTTTATGTATCATTTTACTGCCTACACTTGTTTCCAGTATCGTAAAACAGCCCATTTTCTTGAAAAAGTTCACATTTGATAAAATAGTGTAGCAATTACTCAACTCACTTATCTTCATTAATTAATTATTAAGATTTTGTCATTAATATTCCTTTTTGAATCTTTAGGTTTTAAAGGTTTAAAAATTTCATCGTTATTACTATTAGTATTTGTATTTATTTAGGACCTCTAGGACCTTAGGCTTGTGAGGGAGGAGGCAAGTGCTCGGCCACAGAGTATATCTCTGCTTATAAGAAAAATTATCAGGATTTTACTATATTTGCTCTATTTTTTTCTCTGCTTATCCTACAAATTAGGACTTCCCATATGTAATATGTAATAGCATTCAAACCCAGGAATGGAATGTTTGTGCAACACAAATCTACAGATTTTATTCCAAGAGAAAAATGTTCCAAGATCATGACTTGTAGTTGTCATGTCTTTGTATCTGTTTCCATTACTGTAGAATATTTTTGATAAACAACAGTGATGTCCAGTAGTGTGTAATTGTTCCTGATCTTTCTAGATTCTGATTATTCTTGGTTAACCACTGAAGGAGGGCTGGGCTCTTCTCAATGCTCAGGTGGTACATAGTGTGCCTAGTTTTGATCTCTTTTGCATTTTTGAGAATTCTTGCCTGAGGCTGTTTGTTGATTGCACTATGGAGGATCTTTAATTCTATTGTTCTTTCTCCATGTATTGGTTAGCCCTTTACAATAAAGAATTTCTTTTCTGTGTTTGATTTATTTCAACTGAAACCTTAATTTTAATAAAAATGTAAAGTACTTTATCAGAGTTCCTTACTTTGATGCTTATGCTCCCCCACATGTGTCTTTTTTTTTTTTTTTTTTTCCTATGGTTTTTCAAGACAGGGTTTCTCTGTGTAGCTTTGGAGCCTATCCTGACACTCGCTCTGGAGACCAGGTTGGCCTCGAACTCATGGAGATCCACCTGCCTCTGCCTCCCGAGTGCTGGGATTAAAGGCGTGTGCCACCTACGCCTGGCTCACATGTGTCTTTCAATGGACTCCTGTGCTCTTTTACTGGGCCCCATCATTTTTGAGCACCTTAATTTTTATATTGCAAGGTAACTTGAGAGTCATGTGCATTTCTAGCTCTGTTCCTGTAACTGGCCGTTTCTCTAGGAAGCCTTAGTTTTTTTCAGTTGAGGAATTCACACCTCAGAGATTCTATCCTTATAAAATTACCTGTGCATTTAGTGTGGCAAAAAGAGAAGTACGTGCCCCCCCCCCCCCCCCCCGTGAACTTTGTACTAGTGTTTTGGTAAATACATGATCAATGGTAGTTTGTATACATACTCACATTATAGTATGTAGTACAGTTTGTAACTTTTGGTTAGCAAAGAACATTTCTAAATTACATATTCCAAGGCTTGTTAAAAAGTTACCTAATTTCTAATTCCAAATAATGAAATTCATAGGGTAAAGGACATTAAGAAAATTTGGAGCTATGGATGTAGAAGTACTTGTCTTGCATGTGTTAAGGCTCTGAGTCAATCCCAGCACCAAAAAAGAATAAATTTAAGCTGGATATACTCATTCCTGTAATCCCAGCACTTTGTGGGTAGAGCAACAGAATCTGGAATTCAAGTGTAGTCTCAGCCACATATTGAGTTTGAGCCATGCCTCTCTTATTAATACCCCACCCCCACAAAAAAATTATCTTTAAATAAAACCCTCATTCCATTTTTTTTTCTTCCAGACGATAAATGAAAAAAATATTTCAAGACAAAATAGAGAGCAAGAAAGGTAATGTGATTTCATATACAACCAGATTTCTTTATATTTAATTTGTAAGGCTCATATTTACAAAGTCTTGAAGATTATGAAAATTAAAAGGTGTATTTAGGGGGACAGTGAAATGACTCAGCAGGTCAAGGCACTTGCTATCAAGCCTGAAACCCTGTGTTAAATCTCTAGAACCCACATAGGGGAAACAGAATTAACTCCCAAAAGCTGTCCCATCATACAAGCTCTCCATATTATGGTCATGTATGCTCTCACAATGTAGAAAAAGCTTAACGTCTGTTTTGCTATTCTTTGTTTTGTTTGCTGTTTTGATATTTGAATATTCATTTAACAATTTCTGGGACAAAATAATACATCAATTGTTTTAATTTTCTTTTTATTTGCTAGTGGCTTTTCATACCCCAATTTCAGTATTCCTGCAGCCAACGGTTTATCTTCTGGAGTAGGTGGTGGAGGTGGCAAGATGAGAAGAGAGAGAACACGCTTTGTTGCTTCTAGACCTCCAGAGGAGGAGGTAGGCTCATGTTTTATAGACCCTTGAAATGATGATAGTGAGGTGAGACCCACAGGATGGGGCTCCAGGAAGACGGATTGAAAATTATCTTCCATTGAAACCATACTTTAGACTGACTGTAATATCCAAAACCTAACCTAGGAGCCTCAACTTCATGAATTGCACAAAATAACTTAAAACAGAAACACTTTTTTTTTATGAGGTAATTCCCATTGCAATTATTTGATTCTCTGGGCACTGCCTTAGGGTTTTGCTTGTTTTTCAAATGTACATATGATTAACATTATTTACTTTTGTTAGCTTTTTCTCTTCTTTCTTCTGTGATACTTCATGTTAAACAGAACGATGGGTTTTATGTTTCTCTGCTATTTATCCTTTGTGCAGATTTACTACAATTAATCCATTCTCTCATCAGGGTACATTTGGGCTGATTCCCAGTATGTGCTAAGGTGAATATTTATATGCTTATCCTTTGCCATGTGCAGTTTGGTCTGGAGGATATTTACCTAGGAATGGGATTGGCACATGTCTTTGAATGTGTTTGACTTTACTGTATTCTTCACAAAACACTTCACATGACCATAGGTGGACCTTTTATGTATTCATATTTTTTTATTTTCCTTTACTAGCACTTTGGTTTGTTTTGATTCATTGTTCGTGTGATAGCTATAAAATGTCATTGGGTTTTATTTTGCATTTTCTTGTTCAATGGGATTTTAATGCCTTTTCTTCTTAATTAGGTTTTTCTTTATCCATTTTTCTCCTATGGGATTATTTTCTTAAATTAGGATGAGCTGACTGGTGAGGTA
The DNA here is from genome assembly GCF_003668045.3 of Cricetulus griseus. NCBI lineage: Eukaryota > Metazoa > Chordata > Mammalia > Rodentia > Cricetidae > Cricetulus > Cricetulus griseus. The sequence continues at coordinate 266,403,725 of NC_048596.1, read as the reverse complement.
TAGCTCAGTGGGTGGATGTGCCTGCTGCTAAGTCTGGTGACCTGAGTTCCATCCCTGGGACCTAGATGGTGGAAGGAGAGGTAGGATTTCCGTGGGTCATCCTTTCGCTGCCGCATGTGCTCTATGGCGTGTGAGTGTCTGCACACATGTGGAACACAGTACCTCTATAGCTATGGAGGACTGGTTACATTGACTGGAGTTTGCTTGTTTTCTAACTAGCTTTTGAGTTGAAGCAACTCCCATTTCACTCTCTCTTTTTAAAAGATTTAGTTATTTTTATATCTATTGAGTGGTCTATCTGTATGTTATCCTTTATGCCAGAAGAGGGCATCAGACCCCACTATATGGATGGTTGTCAGCTACTATATGGTTCTTGGGAATTGATTTTAGGACCTCTGGAAGAGCAGCCAATGCTCTTAACTGCTGAGCCATCTCTCTAGCCCCCACTTCAGTCTTTAAAAGTGATTTCAACCAAGCTAAATCACTTAAGACCCTCACCACCCTCTAAGAAGATGTTCAACTTAATAGTTCATTTAAACTTTGGAATGTAGGGCTTTTTAAAATGTATGGGTGTTTTGACTGAATGTTATGTCTTTGTACCATGTGCATGTAGTATCCATGGAGAATAGGAGAGGGCATCAGATTCCTTGGAACTGGAGCCATGGACTCATATGCCACCATTTGTGTGTTAGGAATGAAACCCAGGTCCCCTGGAACTGCTCTTAATTACTGAGACATCTCTCTAACCCCAGAGATGTAATTCTTCAACTTACTTGTTTCCAATTAAAGTTTCTCAGTATACTTATTGACCTATAGTGTTCTAGAAGTATTTTTTAAAGTTTAAAACTTATATTTCATTGATGGTGGTTTTTTTTCTGGTACATGTGATTGTGGGCACTCGTGCCAGGGTTTATGTATAGCTGTCACAGGACACCCTCAAGACACTGATCTTTCGCTTTCCAATTTGTTTGAGACAGGGTCTCTTTGTTCTCAACTGTGCTTGCCAAGGTTAAGTTGGCTGGCAAGTTGTGGAAATTTCTGCCTCTCCCTCCCATTTTGTCATGGGAGCCTGAAATTTTGTTCACCTGCCTCTGGCTTTATGTGGATTCTTAGATTTGAATTCAGGTTCTCACACTGGTCAAAAAAGTGTTTTTTGCCACTGAGTCATCTCACTAGTTCAGCTTATGTCTGCTTAAAGTTGGGTTTCATATCTGTTGGTGTTTGGTTTTACAGCTTTTTGTGGAAGTGACAGTTTTTTCATTGTCATTTTCCTGGTTAGTTTTGTAGTTGTGCCTTTTGAGTATCAGAATGAAAACTTGGGCAGTTTGTGCGCCCTGCTGTGTTGTGCTCTGCCAGGAGAGTTGGTATTATATACACTAAGGGCTTTGGCTCATTTGCTGGTCTGGAGATTGTTTCTGCTTGTCACTGGAGTGTTGTGAATGGACATGTCCCTGCCTTCTTGAAAGAAAACTTGAGCTTTAAATGCCCTTTGATTATAAAATACTCAGTTTGTAGTTTTTACTGATTTGCTTTTTCAAAATAGATTTTATGTGTTGGGGGATTTGTACTTGGTTGTACTCCCAAGACCACGTATGGCTTTGTTTCATAAGTGGAACCATAAATGTGGTACAGAGGAAGACATTACTCTCCCTTTTACAAAATACTTATTATGGAGAGAGAGAGGGAGAAGTGAGCACATTTGTCATGGTGCATGTATGCAAGTTGGTAGACAACTTTTAGGAGTTGGTTCTCCTCTTCCACTTTGGGCTCTGGGGATAGAACTCAGGCTGTCAAGCTTCTGCAGTAAGCAATTTTCTACTATTCAACCAACTTGCTCGCTCCCCTCTCATTTTCATAAACCAGAAAGTTAGTGCTGAAATTAAGTTACATGGCAGTTGTTGGCACTACTTGGAATTTAAGTCTTCAGGTTTTTAAACTCAAGGGTCTTGTTAATATTGCAAAAACATGACACAAAGATGACATTATTACAAAACATGCTATGTTTTAGGAAGTGGAAACACCAGTGTTACCGCAGATCTCTCTACCAATCAGCAGCTCTTCACTGCCTACCTTCAGTTTTAGTTCTCCTGTGATCTCTGCTTCCTCATCATCACCGGTCAGCCCTCCTCAGCCATTACCAAACAAGGTATGGAACCACTGTGTGAGTGAGGTGACTTCTGTTCCTACTCCTTTTAATCCAATACATTTTTAAAAGTAATTTTCCACTGTAAAAATCAGTAACTTGAAAAAAAATGGAAAAAATATAAGAGAGTTGGTACTGGGAATTGATTCTAGAGCCTTTTTCATGTTTGGGATGCTTTCCCTCACCCCAAGAAGTGGAAACGATGTTTTATTTTTTGAAATGTATATTTATAGTGGGAGTATTCCAATCTCATACAGTCTGTGCACTAGACCCAAAGTGAGAAAGTTGATCTCCAAGCAGTATTCCCAGTTCATGAAAAATCAGTTGTTAGTGTTTTAGGAAGTCAAATGTGTTTTAAATGGAAAGAGTGCTTCTGTTTCTTGGAAATAATTTTCTTAAAGTGTTCTATCATTCATTCTTCTTAAGTATCTATTTGTGTCATTTCTCACTACGACGAAAAATCCAGGTACAGACCTCTTTGGGCAGCACTGGCAGTCCTGTGTTCACATTTTCATCTCCCATTGTGAAATCTACACAGGCAGATGTGCTACCTCCAGCATCTGTAAGTACCAAACAGGGACATTTGATGACTGATTTCAAAGCCAAAGTATTATGTTTTAAAGTCAGACCTAGATTTTATTGGTAGTAAAACACTTTTTCCAAGTTAAAAAATAGGTGTACAGCAAACAAATGTTTTGTACATATTTAGTGCCTGTATGCATTTTCTTCTGTCATTTGTGCAGTTACAGTGAAGGTATTTTCATTAGTACTTTTCCGTTTGTCTCCAAAGAAGGACATTCATTTGTATTCATTTATCCCTATAAATTTCACATGGCTTGAGATAATATATAGTCAGGGTTCCCTTGTAACTTCAGACTGTCCTATAATGCTGATTAATTGCTCCCTGTTGTAGATTAGTTGAAAAGACCTTGGCAGCTGCATCATACTTCATTTAAAATCTTAATCTTGGCCAATTCTGTTGGGTATTGTTACAACGTATATATTTGTTTCTTTGTAATTGGGAACTATTTGGATAAGAATAATATATACATTTAATGTTCCTGTTCTCTAAACTTCCATCATATGTATCATCTTTGTATAATGCCTTTAGGTCTTTTTTGAGAAAAGATCTCACTGTGTAGCCCTAGCTGGCTGGAGCTCATTATGTAAAATAGGCTGACTGTGAACTCATAGTAAGATCAACTGCCTCTGCTTCCCAAATGCCGGGATCAGAGGCTACTCTTGGTTTGTTTTCAGATTTTTGGTTGTCGACTTGGTTTTTGTCAGAGTTAGGTAGCTGTTCTGTAGTTTTCTTGCCACCTTGTCCCCCAGACCTCATATTTATAAAATGGTGTTCAAAAGCTCAGGACCTGGGGATTAGGATCTCTTGACTATTTGATGTAATGCTTTGAAAGAAGAAAATGCATAAAGAATTTGCAGTGTTGTCTTTTGAACCGACATGCCATGGTGTTAATACAAGTTTTTATTTATTACAGTTTTCCATTCATTTATTCTAGATAGTATCTCATTATGTTGCCTAGGCTGACTTCAAACTGGGTTCAAGTACTTCTTTCTTCTTAGCTTCCTGATGTGGGACTAGAGCTATATATCAAGGTACTAGGTACTAGATTCATGAGTTTTAAGTTTGGGAATTGCAAAATATGAAAAGCTATCTTATTTATAACCAGTGAAATTTAGTATACCTTTTGCTTTAATGTAAAACTAAGTTCTATGTTTCATAATATTTTGACAGCTGAAAACTATCTTCTCTTTATAGATTGGATTTACATTTAGTGTGCCTGTTGCAAAAACAGAACTTTCTGGCTCTAGTAGTTCTTCAAAACCAATTTTAAGTAGTTCAGGTAAGTGAAAAATATGTTTCACAGTCTTTACAAAATAAAAACCAAACTTACATGTTAGGGAATCACTTCAAATTCTCCTTTGGTCATTCTTGAAAGTACTTTCATTTGAAGGAAATCAGCTCTGAAAAAGTCACTGGAAGCTATTCTAGCAGTGGTTTTTATTTATTATAGTGAGTCATTTTTAACTGTTGTAGTTTGGCTCCAGCAGATTAATGATGCATGATTTCTGAACTGAAGAAACACTGCATCCCTGAATGAAATTAGTCAGGTCATTAAAACAGGTTTTTGTGGTGGTGGTGGTGGTGGGTTTTGGGAAATAAGACATCTTAGTAGAGTTCCCTAGGTCAAGAATTTGAAGCAAGGATATTTTACACAAGAAGGAAAAGGAAATGGGCACAGTGGACTCATGTCCTTTGTCATAAGGCTATAGAAATAGCATTAAGTCTTAAAAGCCCTTGCCTTCCATGTAAAGAAATGGCTTGATTAAGACACATGCACACATACATGTACACATCTATCCCATACTGGTCCTTGGTCATGCTAGGTGGCTATGGTTTCTTGTTGGCTAGCTCTGTCTAAATTAACCCATTTTTAGTAATCTAAGTAGTACCATGTGGTCTTCTCTTACTGGAGAAAGGGTCCGGGCCCCTTACTCCGATTGGGTCTACATTGCATCTTTTGTCTGTTCAGAGTCTCCACAGAGAAGAGCCTTAGCACTAGTTTTTTACTTTGACACTTTGTTGTTGTTGGTTTTTTTTTTTTTTGGGGGGGGGTGTTTTTTAACAGTGTGTACACATCATTGGCTGTCCTGGAATTCAGGCTGGCCTCCAGTGCAAAGAGATCCTGGTGCCTTTGCCTCTGTGTCTGCCTCCTGAGTACTGGGATTAAGGGTGTGCCTCATCACATCAGCCGCATTGGTTTTTATACAGGAGAGAGGGAAATAGTAGTTAGGAAGTGACAGCAGTGTACTGACTGTGTGCAATGTTGTAATAGCAGTTAGGAAGTGACAGCAGTGTACTGTGTGCAATGTTGTAATAGCAGTTAGAAAGTGACAGCAGTGTACTGACTGTGTGCAATGTTATAAGTAGAGACGTCAGTTGGAGGTTGTGGTCCTGTCCAGAAGTGTTTTTCAGATATTTACTAAACATCCTAAAAACCCTAAATCTTGTCTTTAAAAATGTGTATTATTAAACCAGGAAGAAAAAGTAGTTAAGACATAGAAGTTAGAGAGGTTTTGGATTTTCTAGGCATCTGAACATTAAGATGACCCATAGGCAACAACAGAAAGGTCCCAGAATTGGATGAAACAATCCTGTAATTTCTGTTGCAATTCTTATCAAATTAGTTCCCTCCCCACCATCCCCTCCTTCCCTCCTCCCTCCTCCCTCCTCTCTCCCTCGTTCTTTTTCTCCGAGACAGTGTTTCTCTGTGGCTTTGGAGGCTGTCCTGGAACTAGCTCTTGTAGACCAGGCTGGTCTTGAACTACCAGAGATCCACCTGGCTCTGCCTTCTAAGTGCTGGGATTAAAGGAGTACGCCACCACCACCTGGCAATTAGTTATTTTCTTAAATGTTCCTATGGAGTTGAGGGGAAAAAAAATCCTTGAATCGAACAATTTCAAGACTAGTTTCAAAGATGGAAATTAAAATTCTCGAGTTTCAGTAAAATTTTAATAGTGGAGTACAACCAAGTACACATTGCCCCCCCCCCACATAAAATCTATTTTAAAACAAGCAAATCAGTATGCCATAAAAACTACAAACTGTATTTTATGATCAAAGGGCATTTAAAGCTCAAGTTTTCTTTCAAGAAGGCAGGGACATGTCAATTCACAACACTCCAATGACAAGCAGAAACAATCTCCTGACCAGCAAATGAGCCAAAGCCCTTAGTGTATATAATACCAACTCTCCTGGCAGAGCACAACACAGCAGGGGACTTGCTAAACAGTCCAGGCTGGTCTCCAACTTGCAGCCATCTTTCCTCCTGAGTGATAGGCATTTTTGTTTGTTTGTTTGTTTGTTTGTTTGTTTGTTTGTTTGTTTGTTTTTGAGACAGGGTTTCTCTGTGTAGCTTTGGAACCTATCCTGGCAGTCGCTCTGGAGATTGGGCTGGCCTCGAACTCACAGATATCCGGCTGGCTCTGCCTCCCGAGTGCTGGGATTAAAGGCGTGCACCACCAACGCCCGGCGTGATAGGCATTTTTAAATGATAAAAGTTGTGAGAAATGGTGGAGTTGGAAGAACACACACCTACAGATTCCACTCATAAATGTATCCATCACCAACTCCTAAAAATTCAAGACACAATAAAATGCAGTTTCAAACAAAACCACAAAATAAAAGAACATGTGGAGGTCAAGATTAATTACTTTGTGAAAGGAGCTAGTTTTTTCATTGATTCTAATTTCTGTCACATTGAGGACATTTGTCCTTAAAGTTTTGTTTTTCCTGAGAGGGGTGGCTCACAGAAACACTGGGGAGACTGAGGCAGGAGGAATGAAGTTTAAGGCCAACTGTGTTAAGCTAGCTTTGGCTACATGTATCTCAAACAAAATTAGGGGACTGGAGAGTGGCTCAGTAGTTGAGTCAGGACTGGCCACTCTTACAGAGGAACTGGGTTCATTTCCTAACACTTACATGGTTGTTTACAGCCACCTGTAATTCCAGTGCCTGAGCATCCTGACTTCCTTTTTTTGGCCTCCGTAGGCACCAGGCATGCACACAGTGCATATATATATATGTGCAGGCAAAGCATACACATAAAAGAAAAATACAATAAATATATGAGAAACCATTAAAAATTACTTTGCCTTATGTTTACTAAAATCAATGAAGTTGTTGAATAAAACCAAAGTCTGACAATCACTCATCTAGCCATTATCAGCAGCTGCTAATCTCTAGACACAAATCTTATTTTTTAATCTGCTCTACCAGTTATACTTCATAAGAAATTTTTGTGGACTAAGCATTCTATTGTCTCTATATTATAATTCATTCTTACTATTGAGTATTATAACATGTTTTTCAGTACTGTAACTGTAACTGAAGGATATTTTTAATGATAGTATGAATTTCTAGATGTGAGACCAGTTAAAAAATTACTTTGGTCTGTTTTTTTAAATTGCTGTTTGAGCAGCTATATTATCCCATTTGCCATATCTGGCTAGTACTTCAGTTTGTCTTCCAGATAACTCATTGGCTGACTGTTGTCTTTATTACCCCTTTCTCTGTGTGGGGTTTGTGAGGGAATATACAGTGTAAGAAAGTGTTTTTACTTTTGCAGTGACAGATTAACTCTGCTCTTTGTTACTTGTCCATTATTTTTGAATTGCAGTGACTTTTTCAGATGATCAAAAAGTTGTTCTTGAAAAATCCCTTTAATTTGAATCCACTGATTTTTTTTCTTGGCTTAACAACTTATGATTCAAAATTACAGCTCAAGATAGCATTGTAGTGAATAGTTCAAGTTACAAGAAGCGAAGTTCCACTTGTGAGGACCCTTTTACTCCTGCAAAGATTCTGAGAGAAGGAAGTGTTCTAGATATTCTGAAAACCCCTGGTAAGTGAGTGGCTGCCCTTGTGATAGTAAAAATCTTTATTGCAAACTTGTGGTGTCATGAATGTTGTTAGAATTTAAGTTTTAAAAAAATACAAGTAAATGGTAACTTGTGACTCTAATAGATAATAATGCCATATAAATTCTTTCATGAGAACTATGTTAGAAACTTTAATTCTTTGTCATTCAAGGATTCTATTAATAGGGAAATCTTATCTCTTTAAGTAGTGAATGTAGAAAGAAATGTCACCTTTTACTATCTTTTATTGTGTATTTCTCTGATGAAAGCATTCAACTACCACCCTACATTATTCTCTAGTTTGGTATATGAGGCTAAGTTTGTGAAAGTGTAACATACTTGAAGGATAATGCTCAAGACTTGAAAGTTAGTAGTTAATACAATGTTCATTTTTCTAATTAACATTTTTATATGTACTCAGGTATAGTATAATACTTTGGTTTATCTTTATAAACCTGTAGTGATCAGATCAGGGAACATAGGTAACTAACTTGAAGAGGTTGACTAGAAATGAAATAGTACATTTTCAATTTGAAATCAGAAGAGTTCATAGTTTGAATTGTAATGAGTAGTATTTGGATGTAAAGTTGTTGATAAATAAAGTACCCAAATACTACAGAATGAAGATTTATTCAGCAGACATGTTCAGTGTTTAATGGGTTAAGGTTTGAAAAAAACCCACCTCTTTAACAAGGTTCAAAGGATTAGGTTGTTAGGGTTCAGTTCCTCCTTTTATAGATAGTACAGGAGGTATGGCCATATTCCAAAGTACATGGACTAGTATTACCAGTTATCAGGCATGGCCAAATGTGTAGCTTTTTCTCACAGGTACATTTAGAGCTATATTTTGCCTTCATAATCTTGTTCCCTTTTAATTAAACTTTAAGCAGAAAAACAGAGTCTTCTGATGTAGGATAATGTTCTTGTAAAGATTTGTTACTTAACACGGGTTTAATAAAATACTGATTGGCCAGTAGCCAGGCAGGAAGTGTAGGCGGGGCTGCCATACTAGGAGAATTCTGGGAAGAGGAAAGGCAGAGGAGACTCAGTCGCCAGCCAGACACAGAGGAAGCAAGATCAGAAGACCTTACTGAGAAAAGGTACCAAGCCATGTGGTTAAATATAGATAAGAATTATGGATTAATGTACGTTGTCAGACCTAGTTAGTATTAAGACTGAGCCAAACAGTTTACAATTAATATAAGCCTCTGTATTTATTTGGGACTAAACGACTTTGGGACCAGGCCAGACAAAAACTTCCTTCCACAGACTTCATTGGGAAAATCTGACAATGGAAGGAAAAAACAATACAGTGGCTCCCAGAAAATTGCTTCTGAGATTTTGCCAGCCTGACTGATTGCAATTAAACCCATTAGCAGTGATAGGGAACTGCTATTCATGGACAGTATGCTGAAGTTCATGGATATATGATCCCTTTAGGCTAAAAGCAGTTCCCTGGGTTCTTTATTTTACTTTTTTGAATTCAGGGTCTCACTGTGTGATCCTGGCTAGCCTGGAAATTCATTGTGCTAGCCAGTTTGTCCTCAAACTCAAAGTGATTTGCCTGCTCCTGCCTCCAAAGGGCTGGGCTTAAAAATGTGCTCTACTATGCCCGGTTGGATAGTATCTTGATACCACTAGAAACCCTTTACCAATCTTTCTTTTCTGTGGCACTCAAGGCCACAGATGCACAGATCCCTGATGGTGTTGGTGCATGTAACATGAAAGGTAGCTTGTTTAAAGTAGACATTTCTTAGGCATTGTGTCAGTAGTTTAGTGAGTCAGCTTAATGAAAGATAGCCTCCTTACACCCCATAGTTTCATGTTAACATTTTTCTTGTCAAAATACACCTTTAGTTTTAATAAAAGTACTCTGGAATTGTATTGAAGAGAGATTTCATGTATTTGACTTGAGTTTATATCATTAAAATTCCTCTTCGTGAGGACAGGTTGTGTCTTAATCTCTTTGTGTTTGTAGGCCTGTCTAGAGGATTTGTCACATCTTTGTTGGGACTTTTATCAAACGATGCCCTCTTAAAGCTTAGTGTAATTAAAGATATTCCTTGGACTAGACTTGGTGGTGCACACTGTAATTCTAGCACTTAAGAGATTGAGGCGGAGGTGCTGAGCTCAAGGTTGACCTCAGCTAGTGATACCCTATCACAAAATAGTCTTACAATCCTGTTGCATATTGGAGGGACAACTTTCACTTAGTTAATACCTATTTGACTCAGCCAGAGTTACTGAATGTATAGATCACAGCAGTGGATTAAGACTAGGCAATACCCAACGATTACAGAGATTGAAGTCATTTGACTTAGCTGTGGGAACCCCTAGAAGAGATGGATGAGGAGGAAAACTAAGCTTATTGCTACAGGGAGCAGAATGAAATGAGGACAGCAGTGGTACCTGATAGTAAGTTCAAACGAGAGCATCAGACTAAAAAGTTTTAGAGGGAGAAAGTGATATGTAAAGATGACCCATTTTCATATTTATAGAATTTTAAGTAGGTTTAAATGTCATACATACCCATATTAAATATGATTGTGTAAGTATTTAAAAAAAAACTTTGGTCATTTTTGGATCAAAAACCTTAGTTGTTCTCTTACTATTAACCAGGTAATAATGTAAATGTTTCCCTCTCATAATTATGTTGCAGTTATTGCTTTGATTAGAGCTTCACTGCCTTATTCTAAAAGAACATTTTCTTTCCTCATTGTAGGGTTTATATCACCAAAGGTTGATTCTCCTGCTGTTCAGCCCACTACTACAAGCTCAGTGGTTTATACAAGACCAGCAATAAGTACTTTTTCTTCTAGTGGAATTGAATTTGGAGAAACTTTAAAAGCTGGCTCATCATGGCAGTGTGAAACATGTTTACTCCAAAACAAAGTCACAGACAATAAGTGCATAGCCTGTCAAGCAGCAAAACTATCACCGAAAGAAACTTCTAAACAGGCTGGAATTGGGACACCAAGCAAAAGTGACAAACCTGCTTCTACATCAGGGACAGGCTTTGGAGATAAATTTAAACCAGCAGTAGGAACTTGGGATTGTGATACCTGTTTAGTGCAAAATAAGCCTGAAGCAGTAAAATGTGTAGCTTGTGAAACACCTAAACCTGGCACTGGCGTGAAGCGAGTCCTTACATTGGTGGTGACTTCAGAAAGTCCTGTGACTGCTCCCTCTTCTAGCTGCACTGTGACCACTGGTACACTAGGATTTGGAGATAAATTCAAAAGGCCTGTGGGATCTTGGGAGTGTCCAGTATGCTGTGTTTGTAATAAGGCAGAAGACAATAAATGTGTCTCCTGTATGTCTGAGAAACCAGGTATGTTTTATGGCTGTACGGAATAGTTATGCTCGTTACTTAGTAGAACATTTAACGGTGAAACATTTAATAACAATCCTGGTGTTTTAAATGGTTCCAGATGAACATTTCTTGTTATATCTTGGTTTTTTAAAAACCACCTGTGGTTTATAGTAATTACTAACCTGTTCACTTAGAATAGGTTGTGAACTGGTTCATTCTATACTGTGCCTGCTTTTTCTGTGTAGTGTTATTGGAAATATTCCTTTTTGTGATAATTGGTGTGGTTGACAAATGGAGATACTGAAAGCTCTCAGAATGGGGCAGTCTTTCTCAGACCTTCGTGCCTTGTCTCCTTTGTAGAAATGAGGCTGGTGAGTGGTCTTTTAAGGCAGTCATGCTTTATGCTAGTGTCTGCTTCTCAATATTATTGGTGCCATCTGGAGCCATTTGCTGTCTACCAGATTGTGTAGTGATTAATTTAATGAATTTTTGGTGAAAAACTCTTAACTTGGTTAGAGTTTGGTTTGAGGCCCCTATTTCTGTGTTCAAAGAATGACTGCAGATTGGTTGTTGAATTCATTTGGCAAGTGTGTGGGGATATGGATAGCTATTGTTGATATGTTTGTCTTAGGAGTTAAGAATGACTGCAGATTGGTTGTTGAATTCCTTTGGGAAGTGTGTGGGGACATGGATAGCTGTTATTAACATGTTTGTCTTAGGAGTTAAGACTCCTATTTTTGTCACATTAGCTGTGGAGATAAAGATGACTTCTCTAATATGAGGCTCTGTTAGTAGCCAGATTCCTTGCCCTATCTCTTGAATCTAATTTCTTCTGGTGTCAAAAGTGAACTGTCAGAATTCTTACTACAAAAATATTTGACTCTTCCCAGCTGGCTCTGTCTCCTCACCTCAGAAAAAGGCATGCAGGAAACCAGAGCTCTGAGGTGACGGATGGGTAATGAAACTTTGAATCAGGAAGTAGAGCATGCAGGAACAATGGACTCCAATGAATTGGTTTGAAAACAGCACCTGCTTCATTCTGGGTACAATGCCCTGTCAGCAGAGAGATGATTTGGTCATTTTTTTTTTTTTTTTTTTTTTTCCTAGTTTTCAGATAGGATCTAACTATGTAAGCCTCTGGTTTGGAACTTGATGCTTACAGACACAGCCTAAACTTGACCTGGACCTAATAGTTCCCTGCCTCTGCCTCCAACTCTCATTTTATTTTTTAGGGGGAAAAATTATGTGTATCTGTCTGTTTATCAGCACATGTGTGCTAGCATGCAGAAGCCAGAAGAGGGTATTGGATTCCCTGGAACTGAAGTTAGAGGTGATATCTGGGAACTATATTCCAATCCTATACAAGAGCAGTATGTGCTCTTAACTTCTGAGCCATGTTTCTAGGCCCAACTTTTTATTTTTTAAAGTCACTTTATTTTATTTATGAATGTTTTGTCTGTATGTATGCATGTATATATATGTATGCAATACCACATGTGTGCTTGGCACCCTTGGAGGTCAGACTAGGGCATTAGATCCCTAGAACAAGCATTAGGGATGCTTGTGAACAGTGTACTTCAAGGTAGCAGAATTTGGAAGGACATCTTAGGAACTTTGTTTGAATAATATAAGTGACAGATAATGGTGATAATCAGATGGTAGAATTGAATAAGGAGGAAGGATTTAGAACAATGTGTGGTTAAAGACAGATTAATTTCAAATTGCTGAAATTGACTGGTGTTCAGAGACACATGTGAGGCCTTTGACTCCTTCATAGGGACTACAGCTCCTTAGGGCTGGGATACAGATTTAGGGGGCATAGGAAGTAGTTTGACATTTGACTCAGGGGAATAGATGTGAGTTGAGTGGATTGAGGAATAGAGTTCCAAACCCAGCTCTGCAAACCTAAGGGTCCGGAAGGAATCAAACATTGATCTTGGGTTATTCAGACAGGGAAAACAACTGAGGCAGAATAACCTCTGAAGAAGGTGCTAGAATAAGACCAAGACCAAATGTTCAATTCCCAGCACCCACGTAGCAACTCAGAACTGTCTGCAATTTCAGTTCCAGGGGACTCAATGCCCATGGCAAAACACCAGTGCACATAAAATAAAAATAAATTAAAAAAAATAGAATAGCAGAAGGATAAGACTGACTGTACTTGAGAAATATGTGAGACTGGGGCCTGCTAGGTAAAGCAGGGAGGTGTGGATGGCAGCTGGAGATAAAGAAATGGTTACACTGGTGCTTAAATCCCTGAGTGAAGGTGAGACTTTGTCAGGTGGGAGGTAGGTCAGTGATGGGCACCAGACAGCAGTTTTGCTGGCAGAAGAGAAGAGAACATACTTTAAAATGCAGAGACTTCCCATAGCTATGAGAGGAGAATGAAAAGGCGGAGAGTGTTTATAGATTTGGGGACCCAAAACCAGAGACACATACTTTGAAATTGACAATATAGATGACCATGTGTATTGCCTGAAGTTTACATCTTGTATTTTAGAAGTCTGTAATAGTTGAAAGAATTTGGACATTGTTATAAGGATGTGTGGCCCTGGCTGGCCTGAAACTTGTTCCATAAGCCACACTGGCCTTGAAATCTTAGAAATATGCCTACTACCTCTGTCTGTCTCTTGGATTAAAGGCCATGTGCCAGCAAACTCAGCAAAAATTTAGTTTTATACTCCCTAATTTTTCACATTTTCTTTATAAAAATGGTTACTGGGAATCAAACTCAGTTCCTTGTTTTTGTAAGATATGCACTTGACTGACTGAGTCATCTCTCCAGGTCTTTACCCCTAATTTGTGAGGATGATAGCTGACCTTTTTTTCTCTTTCCATGCGTGTCTGTCCGCTGTGTATGTTTATATGGTATGTGTGTCTGTGGTGGCCTGATGTTAACAGGACTCTCTTTGACCTATTTTATTTTTTGACACTGGGTTTCATTAAAACCCTGAGCTTGCCAATGTGTGGTTAGTTTGCTTAATAGCTAGCTTGTTGTGAGGAGCCCTTGTTTCTACCTTCCAAGGCTACAATTATAGGTGGGGTATGCTTACCCAGTGTTTGTGTGAGTCCTCAGGGATCGGAACTGTGGTCCTTTTGCTTGTTTGCAAGTACTTGAACCATTAAACCATCATACCAGCCCCAAATTTTAAACAAACTGGGAATAGTTCAAACTTGAATTTAGGAATAACCTCACTACTGAACAAGGTTAAAAGCAAGATGTTCATTTGCAATGTTAAACGAAATCTGAGAAGTCTGTCCTATTTATAAACAATTAAAGGCTTCCTTTCTGTTTTTATGTGTTTGGGTGGGGATAAAGTAACATGTTCATCAGTTTCCCCATTGCTTTTAGGTTCAGTATCTGCCTCAAGCAGCAGCCCTGTGTCTGCCTCTCCGTCTTCTGGAGGCTGTCTAGGATTGGATAAGTTCAAAAAACCCGAGGGAAGCTGGGACTGTGAAGTGTGTCTAGTGCAAAATAAACCAGACTCTACCAAGTGCATAGCATGTGAAAGTGGAAAGCCAGGCACAAAGTCAGAGTTTAAAGGTAAGGTGTTGGTGAAGAAATCCTCTAATGCCTGGTTAAAAGTGAAGTGTGTATGCGGGGGCAGATTTGTTTGTTTGTTTGAGACAGGATTTCTTGGTGTAACAATCCTGGCTGTCCTGGGTCTCACTTTGTAGACCAGGCTGGCCTTGAACTCACTGAGATCCGCCTGCCTCTGCCTCCCCAAGTGCTGGGATTAAAGGCATGTGCCACCACCTCCCAGGCCTATTTGTTTTTGTAAGGTACCTATCCACTGAGTAATTATGTAAAATGAGACATGGTCCTTGTTTTTTTGTTGTTGTTGTTATTTATGGATGACACCAACATTAGTTGCATATCAGCGTCTTATGCCATCTGTGTATCTGGGTAAAGAACTTTGTGTTACCCAGTTTCCAGATTTGGGTATGAACTTACACCCTTAGGACTTTACTGTAAGTCATTTAGCCTCTGAGTATGTCTGGGTAACAGAGAACTCTAAGCAGACATGGTGACATAACCATGTACTCCAGCATTTGCATCATCCAAAAGCCCTGCCTTACTCAGTGGACAGTGTATGTTATTTTACATACCCTGTCTCTGGTATTCTGACACCAAGTGTCAGCTGTGGTCCTTTCCTTTTCCTGGGATATGAATTCATAATTGTTTCTCTTGTTCATGGCTGATACCTTTCCCATTGATTTCGTTACTGCACATGCCCAGTAGTCACATTCCAAAGCCACTGGGCCACTTGAGTGCATCAGCTTCGCTGTTGAGTAACCTAGCAGTGAGACTTGGAGCGCTTCCTGCAGATGACTGACTGTTGAGTATTTACATGGACCATGGTCATATCCAAAGGAAAAATGCTTTTATATTTATTGATTATTTTATTGAACTATATGTAAAATGGGTATCAATAAATGTATTTACTCCCAAAACAAAACCTAGCCTTCTTTTTGGTTTTTCGAGACAGGGTTTCTCTGTGGCTTTGGAGGCTGTCCTGGAACTAGCTCTTGTAGACCAGGCTGGTCTCGAACTCAATAGAGATCCGCCTGCCTCTGCCTCCCGAGTGCTGGGATTAAAGGCGTGTACTACCAACGCCCGGCTAAGCCTAGCCTTCTTAGTACATGAAAGTACAGGAAGAACTTCACATGGTCATTGAATATATGAAGGCTGGCGTTTCATTTGCGGTACTTCCATGTAGATTTTATAGTCAAAGCTGTACAAAGCTTAGGAAAGAAGACATATTTTAGAAATTTTAGACCTGAATATCAGGGAATTTCTGAACAGAGTTAGCCTCCAAAATGGGAATACAGAGGGATTTCTTTCTCTCTCTCTTTCTTTCTTTCTTTCTTTCTTTCTTTCTTTCTTTCTTTCTTTCTTTCTTTCTTTCTTTCTTTCTTTCTTTAAGATTTTATTTATTTATTATGTATACAACATTCTGTCTCCACATATACCTGCACACCAGAAGAGGGCACAAGAACTCATTATGGATGGTTGTGAGCCACCATGTGGTTTCTGGGAATTGAACTCAGGACCTCTGGAAGAGTAGCCAGTGCTCTTAACTTCTGAGCTGTTTCTCCAGCCCCTACAGAGGGATTTCTATATGCTAGGCTTTATTTTAAAATTTACCAGAGTCTTATGTTGCTTTCAAACATTGCAAATCAAAAGTCAAAGTTTTGATCCATAACACCCACTTTATGTTCGTCTGCATGATTGGTTTGGCTGTTCTTTCATTTCCAGGCGAGTAATGTGTGGCTTATCTGTTTTGCGTCTAATTAGTAGTCCTTGTTTGGAGTCAGTCAAGTACTTCATGCTCAATTTCTGCTGCAAGAGAAAAGCTCCAAGGAAATAGATTTTGGTCTTAATCACTGTAATGATGTTTATCTTTATAAATATGGCTTCATTTCATATCTTTTTAATGCTAAATATTTTTAAATGCTTTTGTCAACAACATAATCAAAATATTTAAAAATTGAGATCAAGGGTCTCCTGTTTCTACTGGCTCTCTTTTCAATTTTTTTGTCTCTCTACAAAGGTAAGAGGCACGGCTAGTTTATCACTATACCTTCCAAAAGTGCTTTACACCTGTCCTAAGCAAACACATTGCCATTCTAGACCCTCCCTCCCTTCCTCCCTCCCTTCCTCCCTTCCTTTGTTTCTAGACAGAGTTTCTTTGTGTAGCTTTGGAGCCTGTCCTGGAACTCACTTAGTAGACCAGGCTGGCCTCGAACTCACAGAGATTGACCTGCTAATGCCTCCTGAGTGCTGGGATTAAAGGCGTGCACCACCACTTCCCGACTCTTCCTTGTTTCTTGTCAGAAATTATCACCCACCTTTTCTGTTTGCCTCAGTTTTTACAAAGGATATAAGTAAAGGATAAAAGGTTTTTATCCTTTTGGCATGTTTTTGACTTTTAATCCTTCATTGATAACTGCCTGGATCTCATAGCATTTTGTGTGTCTGAATTTATCATAAGACAAATCCCAGCTATAAAATTGCTGAGGCTCAGAGGATATATGATTTAGGTTTTTGTGGGTTCTTTTTTTTTTTTTTTTGTAATCATTGATAGAACTATATATATCTCAATACTTTGGATGCTGCTGTAGCCCTAGCTACAGGATAGGGAAGTGCCTACTTCTCCCAAGTATACACGCCTATCATCTTTCTTGACCTTCCAGTCTTACAGTTGGAAGTGGCATATAGGCCTTTTCAGGGGTTGTATTTGTTAGGGTAAGCACATTAATTTGGTGTTTTTTTTTTGTCTGTGTGTTTTCTATCTTTGAAGGCTTTGGGACATCTTCATCTTTAAATCCAGCACCCTCAACCTTCAAATTTGGTATTCCATCGTCCTCCTCTGGACTTTCTCAGACTTTTGCAAGCACTGGAAATTTTAAATTTGGAGATCAGGGAGGATTCAAGTTAGGAGCTTCATCTGACTCTGGGTCTACAAACACCATGAATACAAACTTTAAATTTTCTAAACCAACTGCAGGTTTTAAATTTGGAGTGTCTTCTGATTCTAAACCTGAAGAAATTAAAAATGACAGCAAGAATGATAATTTTAAGTTTGGACTTTATTCTGGCTTAAGCAACCCAGCTTCTTCAGCTCCATTTCAGTTTGGGGTATCTACTCTTGGGCAGCAAGAAAAGAAAGAGGAGCTCCCTAGGTCGTCATATGTAGGCTTTAGCTTTGGTGCAGGTGTTAGCAACCCCACCACGGCTGCTACTGATACCACAGTGACCTTGGAGAACAAGAGTGGCTTCAACTTTGGAACTATAGAAACTAAGAGTGTCTCAGTGACTCCTTTCACATATAAGACAACAGAAGCAAAGAAAGATGATTCTTCTGCCACCAAAGGTGGATTCACATTTGGTAAAGTGGAGTCTGCCTCTTTGCCATCTGCCTCAGTGTTTGCTTTGGGAAGGACAGAGGAGAAACAGCAAGAACCTGTTACTTCTACTTCTCTGGTTTTTGGAAAGAAAGCCGACAATGAGGAGTCAAAGTCTCAACCAGTGTTTTCCTTTGGAAATTCAGAGCAAACCAAAGATGAGAGTTCTTCCAAGCCGACATTCAGTTTCAGTGTGGCAAAACCATCTGTGAAAGAGTCTGATCAGTTAGCCAAGGCCACTTTTTCGTTTGGGAATCAAACCAATACTACAACTGGTAAGTACTTAATGGCTTTATTTATTTATTGTTTATAAGTTGTATTTGATACCTTGACAATACAGGAAGTCAACAAATGACTGTCAGAAAATAATGGAGAATATTGGTTTTTGAAATCTTGAGGAGGGCTGGAAAGATGGCTCAGAGGTTAAGAGCATGTCTGCTCTTCCAGAGGTCCTGAGTTCAACTCCCAGCAACCACATGGTGGCTCACAACCATCTCTAGTGAGATCTGGTGCCCTCTTCTGGCTTGCAGGCATACATGCAGACACAGTACTGTATACAAAATAAATAAATCTTTAAAAAAAGTCTTGAGGAAAGAGCTCATGCTTTTCTGTTTTAATTGAACCAAATACCCATGGTTGGAATGGGATACCTACAGATCTAATTTTGAGAAATACAGCTGTAATTGAATGTGCAGAATGGGGCACATTATATATGTCTTAATGTCATTTGGACACCTTATAGTTGATGCATGCTGTCAGGGAAAAATCTTATGTTGAATTTTAGTTTACAAACAATTACCGATAATGAGTGAAAGTGAGGAACATAGAGAGTAAATATAGTTTAACTCTAAGAAATCAGGTAATTTGGGGAACTAGAAGGGGATACAAAAGCCCATTAAAAAGCTAAAGAAGGAAAAAAACTAGAGAAGGTTGTTGAAGTAAAGCCTTTTGCTTATGGAATAGTAGAAAGAGCATCATCTAGCTCATTATTGTAATGGGGTTTCCCAGAGCAGTGTTAAGGATGGACAGCTGCATCTGTAAGTGACTTTGAAATTGAATGATATAGGGAAACACTAAAACATTGACATAATGGTTCCTGTGTATAAAATAAGACACTGAGACTGGAGAGAAGGGCTCGGTAGCCATGCATGCTGTTCTTTAAAGATGATACAAGTTTGGTTCCCTGTGCTCATTTCAGGTGGCTCAAAACCACCAGTAGTACACACCACACACAGAGTTAAAATTTAAGATAGACATTGACCTTAAAAATGGAAGTTGGCCATTAATCAGTGGTAAAAGGAACACTCTCCAAGGCTTGTGCAAAACCCGGGGTTTTATCACGAGCACTAAACAGTGCTCTACAAATGAAATAACCTTGAATCATTGTGTAACTAGCCAAATTTGATCACACATAAAAGCAAAATGTAGCTATTTTCAGGCATGCAAAGATTGTAAATTGGACATGTTACTTGGAAACAATGAATAATAATCAACCCTAAAGTTGGAAATTCACATAATGGTAAGTTGTTTTTTCCTACTTGATATTTACTTGGAAATTTAAGAACAACCTACAAAGAAAATCAGAATTAAAATTATCATTGAAATGGGAAAAAAATGAGATGCTCTAATCATATTTGACCATGAACTCTTAATTTCACCTGTAGCAGTTGCCCATCCCATCTCTTGTGTACTGTTGGAGCTGAGATACTGGGAAAGTAGAAAGGAAAGTTTGTCAGATTGTAAACTCATCATTACCGTGTAAAAATCAGAAGGTGTCCTCTAAGTTGGTAGTCAGTAGTTGTACAGCATTTACATGACTTGTATTTTTTAATTATTCTAATTTACAATGGTGGTAATGCTGAGTAAATGCAGGAACATAGAAGATGAACTCATTCATGGGAAAAGTATTTTGTTCCCTTCATTTCAGTTCTTAGTTTTTGTATATCTTGTGAAGCTAAGTTACTTCAGCAGTTTGTAGGGAAAGTGAATGAACAAGGAATTTGAGAAGCATGCAGTGACAGCAAAGGGAATAGATGCACACATTGTTAATTTAGGGTTCCACAGAGTGTACTAGGTAGCAAGGGTTAGCAAGTGCTGAAGGGAAGTCAGTGCTGTGAGGAGGTTGATTTGTCGATTTGTTGATGTGGATAAAGTTAGGGTGCTGCTGCTATAATATGACAAACTGTACAGTCAAAACACATAAAAGTGCATCTAGCTTCTACTGTATGAATTTCTCCTTCCTCCTCCCTCCTCCTCCCTTCTCCCTCCCTCCCTCCCTCCCTTCCCTAATATGAGTTCTCTAACTGCATGTATGCCTTCATGACAGAAGGCATCAGATCCCACTAGAGATGGTTGTGAGCCACCATGTGGTTGCTGGGAATTAACTCAGGACCTCTGGAAAGAGCAGCCAGTGTTCTTAACCACTGAGCCATCTCTCCAACCCAACTGAATTTGGTTTCTGAATACAGTATCAAGTTAGATTTGGATGTGAGGCACTGTGTATTTCACATTAAATTTATATGCATAGACTTGTTATTTGAAAGTTGAAGGTCTTTGTATAAAGAGAAAACCCATAAACCATAAAAGATACACACTTTGATATTTTAAAGTGTTAGTAGATGTTTATTTGATGAGTCAGACTGTATAAAAATAATCTTAATTTATATTATAGAAAAAAATTGTTAGGCAATTTGTTTTTAAGGTTTATGTTTGTTTCTCAATTATTATTTTGCAGATCAAGGTGCAGCCAAGCCAGTTTTTAGCTTCTTGAACAGCAGTTCCTCTAGTTCAAGTGCACCAGCAGCCACTTCATCCAGTGGTGGCATATTTGGTAGTTCCACCTCTTCCTCCAACCCTCCTGTGGCAGCCTTTGTGTTTGGCCAGGCCAGCAATCCTGTCAGCAGCTCTGCCTTTGGTAACTCTGCAGAGTCCAGTACATCTCAGTCCTTGTTATTCCCTCAAGATAGCAAGCCAGCCACCACATCCAGCACTGGCTCAGCTGCCCCTCCCTTTGTGTTTGGATCAGGAGCCAGCAGCAACAGCACTGCATCATCGGGGTTCAGTTTCGGAGCTACCACATCAAGCTCTTCAGGTACTTTAGTAATAGGAGGGGGAAAAGTGGATTTTGTAGTTGAATTGGATTTGCTATAAGTGTGCCAGTTGTAGCACATTCTTGCAGGTTCTAATCTGTCTCGGGTGCCTTGAGTGCCTCAAAGTCACCTACATGTAGGATGTTGCAAGTTTCCACCTGTGGAGAAATAGCAGTTTATGTTCAGGTTATATATGCGTTAACTCTCAAGAACAGTTCTTTCAAGCTGGGCTTGGTAGTACACGCCTTAAATCCCAGCACTCAGGAGACAGAGGCAAGTAGATCTCTGTTACTTGAAGGCCAGCCTGGTCTGCAGAATAGGTTCCAGGACAGCCAAAGCCACACAGAAAAACACTGCCTCAAAAGGGCGGGGGAGGGAGAGTCGGGGGAGGGAGAGGAGAGAGAAAAGAAAACCTAATTTCAGGAAGAATATATAATTTTTCTAAGTTGCTTTTTGGATTGTCAAATTCCTAAGCAGCCAGATAGTGATAGTGGTGATAGTGATATATGTGAGCTCTCTCATACAGTGTACCCAGAGGAAGCCTTATATGCTGCATCATTTTAGGAAGGAATTGTTGAACCTAAGTACTAAGTAAGTTCCAGACTAGCCCTGTCTTAAGTACATTCCTCCTCCTAGTAGAAGATTGTTGGTTGCAATAGTGGAGAGTTTGTTATTTGAAGTTTTTGTTAAATTAGTGTATGTTTTAGTAAATAGTGTCATTGGTCTAATCATCAAAGCTTATGATCAAGGTAAGAGTCTGAAAAATGGCCTGAAATTGGCTTGTGGGTTTACAGAGCTTTTCAGGAGTAATCTCACTACAAACCTGGATGTTGTTGATTTAAGTGTTTCTTGGCCTCCAGGATCCTCCTTTGTATTTGGCACTGGACATTCAGCACCATCTGCCAGTCCAGCATTTGGTGCTAACCCGACCCCAACATTTGGACAAAGTCAAGGTGCCAGCCAACCTAACCCTCCAAGCTTTGGCTCTATATCATCTTCAACATCGTTGTTTTCTGCTGGTTCCCAGCCTGCACCACCACCTACTTTTGGGGCAGTGTCAAGCAGCAGCCAACCTCCTGTGTTTGGGCAGCAGCCTAGTCAGTCTGCATTTGGCTCTGGGACAGCTCCTAATTCCAGTAAGTTGAGTAATGACACGTTGTATCTGTTCTTTGAGTCTGGTGGCTTAAAATAGTGTTTTGTTTTGCTTGTTTTTTTTTTTTTTTTTTGAACTTTGAAACCATGTGTATATCTTATTTTCTAATGTTTTATACTTAACCGTGAAGTGTGGTGTTTTACATTGTAGAGTTTTAGTCACTGCATTTGATGGCATTAAAGGATATTTAAAAGTATTTTTTCCTCTGATGTCTCTGTTTCCCTGTAGGCTGCCGTGGAGTAGGGTTTTGATTTCCTTTGGGAAGTTAGACCTTACTTGTGCTGACTTGTCTCACAGCAGTTGGATAATACTGCTGTTCCCTCTGCATATCACCAAAAGTTCTTGTGGCTTTTTTTTTCTTTTTTAAATTAATTTTTTTATTTAAATCAAAAACAATCTTACTTTACATCCCAATCCCAGTTCCTTCTTCCTCCTGTCCTCCCATTCTCCCCCATCCCCTCATCCCACCCCCATCCATTCTTCAGAGAGTGTGAGGCCTCCTATGGGGGAATCATAAAAGTCTGAATTCTTCTTTTTAAGGCTAGTCTTGGGGATGGGGGCAGGCAATCAGCATCACCAGGAAGAATGGAAATTTCACGAAGATAACCTCCTCCTTGGAGGCTCCTCCCCCAACAAGTTTTACATACTGCTTGGCAGGAAACAGGAAATAGGACTTTTAGCTGCCTTTGTTTTCACTGTAGTATTGTGTTTTTATTAGTAAATACAGGATTGTTTAATTTTTAAATCTTGGTTAATTGCAATATACAACATTTTAGATACTAATTAAATCAAGAAACATCAATATTGAAGATATAAAACATAAATTTTGTGGTTCCTAGACATTGATGCCTTTTATATAATTTGTATTATTTATGATGTAAAAATAAGAATTAACCCAAATCTTTGAGTAACTTATAGCTAGACTAACTAGATTTAAAGTTCAATTCAGAAACTAGAATTTTTATCTGAATTAATACTGAATAATAAGAATGTATTATATGCATATTTATAAAGACAATGAAAATTTGATTATTTCAAACATTAATTTTGTATAAGGTAGGAGTTCAAGGTAAGCAAACAGTTATAAAAAAAGTTATGATAAGATGAAACATATTTTCATTTATAACTTCATTAAAATCAAGATTAGTATTATTTTATCATTTATAAATATACCAAGTAGAATATTACATGTCATATTTTTCAAATCTAATTACAAAAATATTTAAGAAACATAAAAGGTAAGAAAAATGTTTTCTCAACTGTCAGTGGTGTTGAAGATGAGTGTCATGCAGCATTTTTTTATTTGAATTAGAAGCAAGATTGAATTACATGACAATCCCAGTTCCCTTCTCCCTCCCTTCCTCCCCTACCACCCCCCCAACTAAAACCCTACCTATCCCATATCCTTTCTTCTAATCTACACCTGACTCAACCTTTCTGCTCCCTCATGACCTCAGCATTCTTTCTTTTCTTCCCTTCTCATTCTCGTAGCTCCCTCTCTCCCTCTTCCCATGTTCTCAATTTGCTCAGGGGATGGTGACCCTTTCCCCTTCTTCAGGGGATAAAGTTTGTCTCTTTTAGGGTCTTCCTTGTTTACTAGTTTCTCTGGGAGTGTCGATTGTAGGCAGGTAATCCTATACTCTATGTCTAAAATTCACATATGAGTGAGTACATACCATGTTTGTCTTTTTGTGATTGGGTTACCTGGTTCAGACTGGTTTGTTGGAGTTCCATCCATTTTCCTGCAAATTTCAAGATTCCATTGTTTTTTTTCTGCTGAGTAGTACTCCATTGTGTAAATGTACCACATTTTCTCTATCCATTCTTCAGTCGAGGGGCATCTAGGCTGCTTCCAGTTTCTGGCTATTACAAATAATGCTGCTATGAACATGGTTGAACAGATGTCCTTGTTGTGTGAATGTATTGCTTTTGGGTATATGCCTAGGAGTGGAATTGCTTCTTGTGACTTTTTAAATTCAACTGATTGTACTGTATTTTAATACGGCATTCTTTCAAAATTTTACCATTTGATCTTTCTAATAGAATTATCTCATGAAAGAGTCATAGTGTGGAAGCTTGTATGTGTGTACAGACAGCTGGAGGCACATGTGATTATACTCCTCTTTCTTTGCTCTAATGGTGACCACTGTCCTGTCCATTGGACTCTAGTTGACTGATACCTCTAGAAAATAAAGCTTTGCCTGATACTTATCTATACAGTGGACTCTTGCTGTGTGCACCTTGCTTCTTTGCTCTTACATTTTCTGTGTTGTGCTGTTGCATATGGTTCTGTCCCTGCTGCAGAGTGGTTGTCAGTCTGTTCATTTACTGTTTTGTGTTAGTCAGTTTTGACTGTCAGGAAATGCTGTGTTACATGTTATAGAGTAGAGGATATTAACCTTTTGGGGGAGCACATGTGTTTCTCTTGATGCGCTCTGAATAGAAAGGTTACCCCATAATTTAAAAGGTATTTATTACACACTTCCTGCTGGGGTTTTCCACTTCACATGCTGCCACTGCTGGATGACAAACTTCTTATTTGGTTTCTATGTATTTTCCATTTTTTTGCAAATTCTTTTATAAGTATTTTGTCCTTTAGTTTCGTTTGGTTACTGGTTTGTAAGGTTCATCTTGTATTCTGGTGTTTGTACTTAGCTCATGTGTGCTCTAAATTCTCCTGTTTTGTGGTAGCCCTGGCTGGTCTTTTACTGGTTCTATAGAACCAGGTTGGCCTTGAACTCACAGAAATTCTTTGCTCTGTGCATCCTGAGTGCTGGGACTAGAGGTGTGCATCATCACGCCTTGCTGAGATCTTAATTTTTCATATGTTATAATATGTCTAGGTGAGCGTCCATCTTAACATTGTGTCATTAATGCAATATTTCTGCTTAATTTGTATAGGTTCTGTTTTCCAATTTGGCAGCAGCACCACAAATTTCAACTTCACAAACAATAATCCGTCAGGAGTGTTCACATTTGGTGCAAATCCCAGCACGCCAGCAGCCTCAGCCCAACCCTCAGGTTCAGGGGGCTTTCAATTCAGCCAGTCTCCAGCATCATTTACAGTGGGGTAAGAGATGATCCTATTTCATTGAGATTTTACATTGGTAAAGGGGTGTGTGTGTTTCTAAAAGTAAATCAGGCAGTAATATAGTTTGGGTAATAGTAAAAACTACTATGATACTGTAGTTTTAGGGACTGTATTACAATCTGAGAGAAAAGCAGCAAGTTATAGGCCAGGAAGAGCAGAAGACGTTTGCTTGTAACAACTGCATTTTCCTCACTGCCCCCCCACCCCCCATTTTGTTACTGGTCATGTTAAGTGGTTATGAGTTCTCTCTTTGTTCTGAGCATCCTGTCACATGTTGTGTTTTTCCACAGGTCAAATGGGAAAAATATGTTCTCTTCTTCCGGAACTTCAGTTTCTGGTCGCAAGATAAAGACTGCTGTCAGACGCAGGAAATAAAGGTCACGAAGGTGTTATACCCAACAGTTTTATCAACAGCTGGTGCCTGCTTTCAGATACTGGACTGTACTACATGCTGGGCTTATCTGAAGTCAGATCTGTCTAAGGACTTCTTTAATTTTGGAATTGTCCTCTTTTTTTCTTTACGGAAATCCCATATCCCATTCTCTTTTGAAAATAATAGCTAGACTGTTGACTGACTGATTCTTCAGCAGAAACATTTTATGATCCAGCACATTATTCACTGATTGGCATAGTCTGGCTGTACCCAGGAATAGAGCCTGCACGGTGAATGGCTTTGTATAGATCCTGTCTGCACTGCTATGTGCGTTGATAAAGCGTTAATGGAACGCATTGAAATTGTAATTATATCTTGGGAACCCTGTATAGATAGATTAGAGGACTTTGAAATGAATGATTTCTATGCGGAGTTTGTGGTGGCATATGTGTGAAGTGAGTTGGATGTATTGTGCACAGAAAAACTCTGATAGAGAAAGCCTGATTAAAGAATGGTCCATACTAAGGACTTGTTAGATCTAGTTCATTCTCCATTTAATAAGTATATACTATTTCTATATTTTCATTCTACCGACTGTCTTGCCTTTTTCATTATTTTATTATGAAACTTCTGTAAATACAATATTGTTTCTGTACTTTTGGCATAACATAAATCTGTGAACTTGAAATTTTAATTTTGTGTTAGACATATTTTTGTTGTTTGTTTAGTCTTGTCTCAGATTTTATTATGTAAATCCCATTATTCAAAGTTGCCTAAATCCATTTGGAAATCTTTAAAAAAAAATTGGGGATTCTTAAAGTTGAATTTATTGGCTTTTCTGATCCAGTTTTGTTTGGACCAAAAACCAGTATTGTACAAAGTATTAAGCATATATTTTTATATTTACTGAAATGGACTGTGGTGACTTTGGATAATAAGGAAAAGTTTAATATTAAAGCCATGTTTATTACAGTATAATTAACATGTTAAACCATGGGATAAATGCCATCAATAAAACTTTATGAAGCACGTTTCTTTAACAGTTCTCATAGTGAAGGCACACAGTATTAATGGGAAGGGTTGATTAGAAATCCCAAAGGGTATAATCGAACAAAGCCCTAGAGTTAACAGATCCCCTGCTTTCTGCTTGCTGCTGTCTTTAGTATGTACGTAATAGCACCTTTAAGCGTTGAAAATAAACATACAACCCTTTTTGTTTGTACTTCTAGCCTCCCTGTTAGTTACCTAGACAATGTTTATTGCTCACATTCTTGGAGGTAATATGCCTCGGGCATTCAAAAGTTCATAAAACTACATTGGGTCTTTTACTGTGTTACTTGTATGACTAGACTTTTTGCTCACTTAAAGATCCAGGAAAGAACTCTTGGGCCAGCACTTCATACTTTCATCTTTAATGTAACTAGGATTTATTGTTAGTTTGTGCTTAATTTGCCACACTTCAGTTTGGTTGAGTTTATATGGATAATTTCTAATGCTTTGTCCTCACGAAAAGATGTTTTCCTTACTAAGATAGCTTAGACCATGATCACATACTGATTTTTGAGGTTAGAGTTTGTTGTTTTTCTGATATTCTCTTTAATAGTATTTATCTGACAACGTAAGCCTGTTTGGAGTCTGCTGGTGAATACTGAGAGGTTAATTAGGTTGTCTGACCTGAGGCCAGTTCTTAGCCATTATCTAGGTCCAAATAATTGTGGCTTAATAGGGAATACTCCTTTTCTCTAAAATGTGTGGGAAATAATTGTGCTTTTAGTATTTCCCACCATTCCCCCTTTTTAAAAGCAGGTTACTAAAGTCACACTGGTTTGTATGAAACTTGGAGATCTTTGGGTTTTCCATAGTCTGTAACTGTTCAGCTCTTAATACTTGATTCTTGGGCTGTATGTAGCTTTCCAGTTGTGGTGGCAGCTCCATCTCTGGGCTTGTCCCTCCTCTAGTCCAGCAGTGGTAAATTCTTGATTGGATTGGCTGGGATTGAACAGACACTACATTTGATGTAGTCCAAAGACCAAGAAGTGATTTAACAAATTTTATAAAAGGTGACATCTTTAATGAAAACTGTTTGCTATAGTGACACTGAAAAATGAAGATGGTGAAGATCTTATAGATAGCAACTATATGACCAATTTAGTAATAACCCTCATGACTCTTAACATGGGCCTGTGTGTCGTGCACACGCCCCCAACCCCTTTGTTTGCTCCAAAATCCATTGTAGTCCCTAAATAACTTGGCTTAGGAATAGTAAAGAAACACTTTGACCAGGCCGCATTACATAAAGTTTGTACACACACCCTTTTGTAGCCCAGGCTGGCATTAAAAGCCTCCTGAGTTCTGGGTTTACAGCTAACACCATCAAGTAACTGACTTTCCTGAGAAAAGGCAAGTCCACATGGACTGGTATATAAAAGCTTTTCCTATTAAGGCTGAGTTTAGATCTGGTCATCTGATTGTTGTAATGGCTACAGGCTTTAAGTAGCTACCATTGATTTTAACCTGAAGCCAAGCTTATGGTGACTTGTCCTTTTTCTTTCTTCTTTCTTTTTTTTTTTTTTTTGGTTTTTCGAGACAGGGTTTCTCTGTGGCTTTGGAGGCTGTCCTGGAACTAGCTCTTGTAGACCAGGCTGGTCTCGAACTCAGAGATCCACCTGCCTCTGCCTCCCGAGTGCTGGGATTAAAGGCGTGTGCCACCAACCCCGGCTGTACTTCTTAAAATAAATTTTTCATCGGTGTTTAGATAGTGCAGGGTCTTGAATATTTGTGGCAAGTGTTAGATCAGTGAACCACAGCCCTATTAGTTCAATATCCTGCTGTTGCTGTTTTCTTAGTAAAACTTGTCAAAGAAATAGGCAAACACAGACGGCACTGTTGACATATTTATTGAGACGAAAAATACAAACTAATGACATACAAATATTAAAAATAGAATGCTGAGTTTTATTTATAGGTGGGTCATTAGATACTGTTTATAGGGCAAGCCCCCCACTATAGTGAACTACAAAGAAATCTGCACATAACGGCTGAAATAAGGAACTTCACCCAGGCACGAATAACAACTGATCTTTGGTTACATAAATGGAGGACTGCAAGAAGCTGAAAGTACTGGTCAGAAGTTTAGGAATACTGTTAATTTAGGTATTGTCCTCAAAGGAACAATGAGAAACTTTAATTGCCCCATCCTCCAAGTAGCAAATGCAAAATTTTAACTCCTTTCCTTTGCCAGAAACAGGTGTGTAAGTGAAACATTCAAATCATTGATGTGAACAAGTTCTTGTAAAGTTAAAATGTTTTATGATCCTTTGAAGAATCATTTTTGAGTCGTGGACAAAGTGGCCATCAACTAGGATGCCTTCTTGGAGACGAGAAGGTAAGTGCCATGTAGGGAGAATTAAGCCAGCGCTAGAGGAGGAGTTGGGCGATGCTTTAGAATACTGTCAAGTGGCATGTGTTTATGGTCACAGAGAAGCTCATAAAGTAAGGCTTGCCATTGCACTGTTACCCGAACATCCTACTCCAAGATACAGCCATACCAGAACACTTTCAGTGATGGATAATGAGACCATCTGACTGCCTAAGCCTCTTCCCAGTTGTTTGGACTGAATGGTAATACAGCAACAAGACTCCAGTCCCTAAGGTGGTTTCAGCTTAAGGTACGCATGCTCATTAAAGATTATTTTCATTTCTCACTTCGGTTTGCTGTTTTATAGGTATAGGATATAGCTTCAGAATGAGACACAGGAAATCAGTATTTCTATAATTGAATACACTCATGTTCTGTGAAGGAGGCTCCATTTTTACAAGAAAAAATGTGGCAGGTTCCCTTTTCTCCTTTTTATTTCAACTCTTGAGATTTCTTTCCCTAAGTGCTGAACTTACAACAGATTGAGGTTTTATTGTAGAGGCAAAGCAATACTTTTACAGCCTGTATGGCACAACTTGAATCCACAGCTGGAACTAAATAACTTGTTCATAGCAAATTGCAGTATTTAAACTATAACAAATTAACTGCTTGCTTATTTTACTGTATAAAAAATACCCTCTGTGAGAACTACAATAATCTGAGTAGGAAACAATAATCAAATACTCCAGAGCTGCTGGGTGAAGCACATTTCAACGTGATGTCCCTTATCAGTGGCAAAAGTAGTGTCCACACCAGTTTCCTGATTCGTAGTGTAAGTTTGAAGAGCCATGAGTTCTTGCCAGGGCCACACGTGCTCTACACACTGCTCTTGACAAGTAATAGGCCTTCTGTGAAGTTGGATTTAAGAATTATTTTGAAAAACCATGGTTTATGAACTCCTACAATAAGTTATTAGATTCTTAAAGTGTCTATAGACATTGCATTTTCAGTTTTAAATGTCAAGAAAAGCTCACTGAAAGTTGATACAGTAATAACACATGGCTTATTCTTGCTACTTAAAACCCAGGAACAAAGACTGATCTCTTGTGCAATACAATTTAGTGTTTCTTGGGAAGATTATATACAAGAATGAGTAAGTTTAAACTATAAACGATACGGGTACATTTCGGTACAGTTAGCTGACTGGGATACAACAAAAGCACACAGACCTAACAATGTTGCACCGACAGCGCAAAGTACAACGGATCATACACAAAAGTTTTTTTTAACATTTTCGTCCAAAATGAGCTTAAAGAAGCCAGAATAATGTACAGAGATGATACTTTGCTTTGCTTTAGAGAGAACAAGTCAGCATGGAAAACGGCTAGTATTTCACAGACTCCTCTCTAAATACTAATACCTTGATGTTTTGACATTCATGGAACTGTATAGAATATAGTGCCTTAGTTTGCTTGTACAGAAATTGAATCTACAGGTACATTCAGAACACTGGAGAGCACACTGGGAATGTTCGAATGTTTCCCCCACATATTTAGAGTTGGAATTTAGGGCACATAAAGCCTAAGCTGAATTTACATCGAAAATTCACATCCCCATCCCCACCCCCCACAGAAGGCAATGACTAACTTACCTTTTTTTTTTTAAGTATCAATGATATGACTCAATACATTTTTATCATCATCATGAAAATTCTTGCCTCCAAATACTTAATAAAAAGCTATAACATTCCACCACCATTGCAGTGAATTCTAGAACATCCAGGAAGTGTGAGGTGAGGAGACTGCTAGGCCTTCCTCACTAGCCCTTTTCTCCAACACCTGCCATGGAGCCAGTGGGTTGTTGAGTTGAAGCTTTCTCAATGCCCACACAAAGCAACTTCCATAAGAAGAGCTGTGGGAGTTATGTATATAGGTGTTTATAAAACACAACTGGACATTTTTCAATCACTCTAGGATAAGCCAGAATAAAATGGGAGAATTTAAAGCCGAAAATGCCTCCAGAAAATTTTGGTTATCTTAAATGTGAAAGTATGCGTTTGTCTATATTGATCGAAACCATCTGCTTTGTTCTACAAATATTTAACACTTGAATTTAATAGGTTTTCCTTTTGGAAAAGTTCCTTGACATTTAAGTATGGTCAACACTTTCAGAATAGTCCCCTGTGTCACACCATAGTGACTGCTCTAATTTTTAAATCATCAATTAATGTAACCTAGAGATACTGATGGCCTTGATACATAATTTAGTCTTGTCATTATTATTCCAAAGAGTGGAATTCAGGGCTCTGGGGCATCATCTGACCCCATTTCTTTTTACCACAATGGTTCCTGCCACAATGTCATAGGCTGTTCGATTGTGCTGAAAAAACAGCAGTGTGATGAAAGCAGGGAAAAAAGAAGCAATAGAAAAATTCTTGATCAAAGCTCGTATGGTGGACCTAAAGGAAGCAAGCAGAAGTAGCAAGTCAGGTTCTATCAGTCACTGCTGACTAGGAATCTTGTTGATGTTTATAACCTTCAGAGCACAGTACAAAATTTTTCCAACAAAAATAGTCAAACTACCTACTTTACTAAAGAAAACTACATAGACTAGAACTTTGCCATGCATGGTAATAAACATCTGAGAACATCAACGAGGAGACAGCACAGTTTTTCTTTCTTTCTTTCTTTTTTCCAGAAGAAAAGAACACCTTCCCTTTGCTTACCTCTTCCATAGTCACATTTTCCCATGGGTTTCTAGAATCTTCTGAACTGGGTATGCTTACTGCACTCCTACTTTCTATTTTATCTGAAATACAATCTGTTCTTTTATCCATTTTCTCCTGTATGGGCTCCAGTAATTAAAAGAAGTCTTAAAAAGCTTTCAACAATAGTTCAAAATTGATAACAATGTTAGTTTCTTTCTGTCAGTGGCTAGATGTGCAGACTCTGAATCCAAACTGGTTGGTGCCACATTTTTTTTTCTAATTACTAATTGTGCTTCATGACTTCGTATGTGAGATCAAAATGCTCTGTTAAATTACTAAAATGCCTGGTATCTGAGAAGTACTCAATAAACACTAGCCATTATTAACTCATTAAAAGTAGCCAGAGCTGGGTCGTTCCAGTATTCGAAGGAAGAGGCAGGCTTCTGAGTTTGAGGCCAGCCTGTTCTACAGAGCAAGTTCCAGGACAGGCAGAGCTACACTAACTCTCCGGAAAAAAAAAAAACCAAATAAGTAGCCAAAATTAAAACACAAAGCTGTAACTCAATGTGCATATGCCAGCAAAATCCAGCTTGCTTCTGGAGCCTGTTTGTATATCCCTCAATCATTCCTGCAGCATTTGCAGCCAAATTTTGTTTGGTTCAGTTGATCACAGCTCACTCACTTCCCCAACTTCCATCACCACTGCACCCTCACTGAAGCTGCATGCCAAAGACCGTCAGTGAAGAGTACAGGCATTATGGCTCTAGAGCTAAGAGCTGGAGTCAGGATAGGGTTGTGGTGGGTAGTTCACAGAGCCAAAGAATAAAGCTAGGCACAGAGCACTGAGAACACCCAAGTATCTTCCTGTCACGACACATTTCATAAAATCATTTTGAGCATGAATGCCAAAGGCAATGAGACATAAAAAGCTCCCTGTAAGTCCATATGACTGTATAGAACCTGTAACCAGGAATACTGAATACAATCCTGTGTTACTTATAAGGGACTTATTCTGAGGAATGTATGAATGATCCTGAGAATGCAAAAATCAGTGTACTTTCACAAATTTAAGACACTTTGTTTTTTGTTTTAAGATTTATTTATTTATTTATTATGTATGGAGTGTTCTGTCTGCATGTATCACTGCAGGTCAGAAGAGGGCACCTGATCTCATTACGGATGGCTGTGAGCCACCAAGTGGTTGCTGGGAATTGAACTCAGGACCTCTGGAAGACCAGCTAATGTTCTTAACCACTGAGCAATCTCTCCAGCCTTAAGACACTTTAAAGTCAGCATGAAGCAGCATCTTAGTCACTGATGTACAGCGGACTGATATCATTATACAGTAGAAGGTGACTTTACATGATTTTTGTAAGTAGATTAAGATAAGCAAAGGACTTACGTTGTGATGCTAACATTTGAGGAAGGAATCACTAAAACCCGACTTGGAGCAATTAGTACCGATGTATCACATGTCACAACTCGAAGCCCTAGCAGGAACTTTCCTGGAGTAGCTCCCCCCGCTCCCCAAATGCAAATTATCTAAGGAAAGAAGGACAGTTTAAAAATAATTTACTAAACCAATTTTAAAGATCTTTAAAACTTTTTTCTATTAAATCATCTCATTCTTCATAAAAATGTCATGTTGGAGGGCCACGTGTGATGATGCACACCTTTAGTCCTAGCACTTGGGAAGTAGAGGCAGGTGGGATCTCTGAGTTCAAAGTCAGGCTGGTATGTACATGGAGTTCAAGCCTGACAGGGTTACAAGGTGAGACCTTGCCTCAAAAACAAACTGGATGTGCCAATTGGATAGAATACTAGAAACCTAACCATTTACACTGGCTGGTAGTACATGTCTGCCATCCCAGAATTCCAGAGGCTGGGGAAAGTTAACTGGCAAGTTTGGGACCAAGCCAGGTTACATAATGAGACCCTGTCTTGGCAAACAAAACACTAAAGGCTTGGCCTAGGTGGCACAAGGCCTGTCATCCCAGCTACTGGGTAGGCTGAGATGCAAGAAGTCCAAGTGCATTCAGAATCTGCCCTCACAACACACTGAGACTCTTAAAAAGGAAAAGAGGCTTGGATATAGCTCAATGAATGTGGTTACCTAGCATGTGTGGGGCTCTGGGCTTGATCTCCAATACCCACCCCTCTCCAATTAACCACTAATGAATTTTTACAGTCATTTAATATGTTCAAAATCCAAAATTATCCTTTATGGGTTTTTTTTTGGCTCATTATATTTTATTAAGTTTTTTTCACAGGGAAAAATACATTATTTCTAAATAATGTAAGTATATTTTTGGACCCAAACCTACTTATGAATGTAATTTTATTTCTAAACCTGAGAAGCATAACAATTATTGTCTCCTTTCCAAAATTTAAGTTCTTTTTTTACTTGAAAATGTTAATTTTAAAAATTGTGAAAAAAAATACAAATGTGAAGAGATGTTTGAGAAATTCTCATTATTTCTTTCTCTTGGTAGATAATCTAAAATTATACCATTAAAGCAGTATTGCTTCAGTCAACAGCTTACCTCATAGAAACAAACTAACAACCTGTATATAAGTGCCACAATCATCATTTTCTGCAAGTCTTCCATTGATGTGTCTTCATCTATTTCTTCTATTATATAATGCATGGCAAACTTAGAGATGTCCCTGCACAAAAAGAAGAGTTTGCCATTATATGGAATTAGTTACCAGGTGAGTTTTTCCCTGATTAGTGTAAATCATCAGTTTCAAATGAAATTCTAAGCTGTTAGGTTCTCGACATCTAATTGCACAAAATATCCATGAGTTTATCCAATAAATAGCAATAAATAAATAAAAGCAAACGGTGTGGTTATGTTTGTGGGTGTGTCTTTAACTCAGTTGTAGAACAAGTAAGATGCCAGCCCTGAGGACATGATGGTGAATGGTTTGGTGAATCTGGAAGAGGGAACCTCAATTGAGAAAATGACTCCATCGGACTGGCCTGTAGCCAAGTATTTTCTTGATTACTGATTGATGTAGAAGGCCCCAGCACACTGTTGGTGGTACCACCCCTGGGCAGGCGGTCCTGGGTACTATACGAAAGTAGGGTAAGCAAACCAGTAGACAGCATTCCTCCATGGCTTCGGCTTCAGTTCCTGCCTTGAGTTCCTGCCCTGACTTCCCTCAACGGGACTACAAGCCATAAGATGAAATAAACCCTTTCTTTCAAAGTTGTTATCATGGTACTTATCACTGCAACAGAAGGCAGACTAGGACAGCAAGGGGATGCTAAATGTCTCAGCTTTCACTAAAGATTCTAACCTAGCAAGGAAAATAGAACAATAATGAACAGTAATAAACGGGGATGTCAATGTTGTCAGGAAATCAGAGCACCACGGAAAACAAACCAGTTACGCTGACTTTATGTGCAGACTTCTCTGAAATGAAACTTCCTACAACACAAAGACTGAAGAGAAGCCAGCTAGACCAAGAAGCAGTCTGGAGAAGACTGGCAGGCAGGAGAGCCTTGGAGGAAGTGATAGGGCTCCAATTTCTCTATGTGGAAACTGAGATTAAGACTGTGGGTATCTGTTAATCCATGCGATGAAATTCAGACTTGTCAAAACGAACTACAGCAGAGTGCTAAGGCTGGAGAGGTCAAGTTCTACAAATCATTTTCTGACCTCCAAATAAATGAAAATGTAAAAAAAAAACCCAAAACAAAGACTGTTGGCGGGGGTGGGTGGGACAGGAAGGAATCAGAGTAATACCTGACAAGGGCCCTAGGGTTTAACTGTTAGATTTTTGTTTAAATTAGAAATAAAAAAGAGGAGGAGTGCAAGATGAGACATATTAACCAGATTATTATAGGACCAGCAGAGTAAAGAGACAAGAGAGAAGAGGAACATGGTTAATGGTTGACTGGTTGAGAGAGAGAGAGAGAGAGAGAGAGAGAGAGAGAGAGAGAGAGAGAGAGAGAGAGTAAATGGGCAGGGATCTATCTTTTAAAGGGGTCCTCTGCACCTGAGTGCAGACTTAGTTCCCATGGAACTCTGGGCTGACCAGGGTACTGCCTGTTCTGCCAGGAACAGGGGCAGGCCAGCATAATGCCTGAACCTTTCAATAACAATAGTGTATCTTGACTTACTTGCCTCGCCTCCCCCACCCCTCCACTTCTGGCCTTAACATCTCATAAACTCAATTAGTATCTACCTTATGGTACTAAGGTTAACAAAAAACAGTGTTGCATATAGAAAATGCCAAGTAAATGATAACAGCCATTATCCTAACACTTTTGAGTTTCTGAAGTAAATGCCACACTTGGCAGTACAGTGGAATTTGCTCAACTTTAAGGAACCCCACTGAAATACCACTAATTGATTACAAAGAGTTCACCTACTACAGGATCTTTGTGCTTTGGAAAGAAATATATTTGTGTGTGTGTGTGTGTGTGTGTGTGTGTGTTGTGTGTACAAATATATGCCGTGTGTGCAGAAAAGGGGGTTAGATCCCTGGAGCAGGAGTTACAGTTGTTATGAGCTGTCTGACATGGGAACTTCACTTGGAACCTCTGGACAAGCAGTGGACACTCAAACACTGAACAGCCCCTCTTTGTGCTTTCATGTTAGAAACTTAATAGGCCAATAAGAAGGAAACCAATAAATTCCCAGACAAAGAGAATGGTTAATAGAAACAAGCCAGCTCTGGAGGTTCCTTTTACCTATTAAATTTTTTGAGGTAGGATCTAATTATAGCTCTGGCTGGCCTTGAACTCAGAGATCTGCCTGCCTCTGCCTCCTGTGTGGTGGAGTTAAAAGGTGTGTGCCACCAAAGCCTGGATCTTTTTTCTATTTTCAAAGGAGAATTTCCCACAGATTTTAGAGAACATATTGTTTCTTAAACTAACAAGGGGCCTGTGGTGACAGGTCAGTGAGTAAAATGCTTCTACAAACATCAGGACCTGAGTGTGTCCCTAGAACCCTTCTAAAAGCCAAGATACCATGTACCTATGTAACATTTTGGGAGAGGGGGTGGATAGAGGCAGGTGGATCCTGGGGACTTGATGGCTGCCAATCTATCTGAAATGGCAAGCCCCTGGTTAAGTGAGAGAGATCCTACCTCAAAAAAACAGTAGAGAGTAGAAGACACCCAAAGTGGGCCTCCTGGCTTCCACAAGTACATAAACACACATCTTTTTTAAACGTTTAAAAATGAAACATAAACAAAAAACAAACCAAAGAAACAAATACATCTGTTAGCAGATTTCATGGAGAAATCCTAGCCCTGGGCACCTATTACCCAGAGTCAGTCACGGGCATGAGCAGATTTTACAAAACAAGATCTCTAGGTAGCAGCTCCAGACTTTTCTGTGATCATCATTAACTTACTTTATTCCACTGAGATGCATGATGCTCAAGACAATGGTCGCTTTTATAAAGAATAGAATAAAGAAATCCACCATCTCTGCCATAAATCTGTGCGCCAAGGATGGAATGATATACTCTCTGCCTGTAAATTAGGGGGGAAAGGAAAATGAATCACTAACAGACTTAAGAACACAAGCCAGATAATGGGGCAAAGTAAAGCCAAGGTCCAATTTAATTTAAAAAATCTCATAGCCTTGCAGTAGCCAATGGCAACGATTCCATCAAGAGAACATGTTACTGAAATATCTAATGAGCTGGACATGGTGAACCATACCAGTAATCCTAGCACTCTGGACCCAGAGGCCGCAGAATGGCTGCAAGTTTTGCTAGAGTAAGAATCTAGTTACTACACAGAATCAAACAATCGATGATACTCAAGATCAATAAATAAGCTAGGGCCTCGTCGAAGCTCATTACTGGATTTGTATTCACGTCAATCTCCTTTCAGTTCCACTGTCCTTACACAGCCCAGGTCCGGGTGATTTCTAGTATTCTAGTCTCGCTCCTCCAACAGTGGGTTTGCCACCCTGAGTTTAGCTTGGGATCTCTTTCCTGAGCATGGAGATCACCGAGAGGACGGTTTGATAAGCTTGGTCTCTACACACGGGAAGGATGAGTGCCATCAGTAAGGGAATCTACTGGTAGTGCTAGGTCTAAGGGAAGAACAATTGGCATTGCCTCACAGTACACTTTTGGAATTTAAGGCCTGGGCAAACCATAGCTGATGTGTGTGGAAACCGTCAGTGGTAGCAGCGGCCTCAGTTACACATCTCAGGAGCGAGCATACTTGCCCAGTGGTCATTCCTTCAAGAGACCCCTCGGCCAAGGCATGGAAGATCCTGTGGGCCGACAGAATTCTCACTGCGAGTTCGAGGCTAACCTGGCTACATAGTGAGTGAAGGGTGAAAAATCCTTCTAAAAGAATAGCAGCAGCACAAGTAGCAGTAACTTTAAGGAACCGTGAGCCGCCAGTAAACACTAACACGCGGGGAGTGGAGGCAGGCGGATTCGGGGGTTAGAGGTCAACAAGGGCCGGATGAATCCCGGTCTAAACCTTCCAACGACTAGAAGCCCTCTCCCCCGCCCCTCCTACATCTCACTCACCCACCCACCCACCCAAGCCCGGTTCTCACCCGCCTGTCGTCCGCCGTCGCTCGCCGGCCGTGCAGGGGCGGCAGAGCCTACCACCCTGGTCACCGGGGCCGCCCGGCCCGACGGCTGCACCTGCGGGGCCCGGGGCGTCAGGCCCGTGGCGACGGCGGTCGGGGTGGCCCCGGCGGTGGCCGTGGCCGGCCCGGGCCCGGGTCCTGGCGCGGGTGGGGGCCCCGCGGCGCTCAGGAAGTAGAAGGGGTTGTAGTAGGCGAGCTGCTGCTGCTGCTGCTGCTGCTGCTGCTGCTGCTGCTGCTGCTGCTGCTGCTGCGGAGGTGGCGGCGGCGGCGGCGGCGGCGGGGGCGGCGCGGCGGGGCTGCGGGCTGCGGGGCGGCGGGCGGCGGGCCGCAGTAGGCGGGGAGGGCGGCCAGGCCGCTGTGCCAGGTGAGGTAGCCGCAGTAGGACTGCCAGAGCCACTCGTGCACCTGCCGCGAGTACTCGCGCGCGCTCAGCCGCCCCGGCCCGTCCGACGCCTCGCAGCCCCCCGGCTCCTGCGGCCCCGCCGCCGCCGCCGCCCCGCCGCCCTCCCGGCGCTTCCGGAGCTCTCGGCGGCTCCGGCTGCGGCTGCGGCTGCGGCTGCGGCTGCGGCTGCGGCTCCGGCTCCGGGACGGCCGGGGCGACGGTCGCGAGGGCCGGGGGCTCCGGGGCGGCTGAGCCAGGCCCGGAAGGGACCGGCTCGTGGTCTCCGCCGCCGCCGTCCTGTCCCGGAGGCCGGCTTCGGGCCTCCTCGGGCCCCTCAGCCATCGTCGCCTCGAAGGCACCCTCGGCGCTGCCTGTCACTGCGCCGTCGCTCTCCCGCGGCGGCCCCTCCCCAACCTCTCGGTAGCCACCACAGCAGCGGCGGGCGTCAACAATCCGCCACCGGAAGCGGAAACCCCTCCCCTCCGGCGCGTTTGCGGGGGCGAGCCGGGTGGGTGGTGGGACCGCCGCGTGTGTTGGTTCCTGGTTATGCAACGCCCTTTGGGCTTCGCTGTCGTATGTTTTAATCCTAAACTGTGACACATTCGTTAACATACCGCATCGCGAGACGACATAACGTGCGCGATACTGCACACACGCAGGCTACGCTACGTCTGTGAGGCATTCGACATCACTCATTCATGCCTCTTGAGAATTCCATCACCAAGGCCCCTACAGAAAGAAGATCCTGTGGGGTTAGGACAGGGTTGTCCGTCTGGGAACTGCATCCCAGTTACCAGAATTTCCAAGAGTGCTCAGACACCTCCGAGCACAGCGTCTGTTTCTTGCTTAGCACCTTAGTCCTAGTATGATTTCGTCTTCTTTTCCTCCATATGCAACATCTCATGTACTTATATCTTAATACTACACTTTGCTGTGTTAAATTTATAAGCCTGTTAGGGGTAGCAGTGATTTTGTATCCCCAGGGCCATACTAGCAATCAACAAGAGCCAAATATGTGAGAATATTCAATGATGATTGTGCTGTAATGTCAACTCGATACAGGTTAGAGGCACTTGAGAGGAAGGAGCCCCAACTGAGAAAATGCCTCTGTAAGACTGGGCTGTAGGCAAGCCTGTAGAGCATTATCTTACTTAGTAATTGATGTGGAGGTGTACAGCCCATCGTGGGTGGTGCCACCCCCAGTCTGGTGGTCCTGGGTTCTATAAGAAGGCAGGCATGGAAAGCAAGCCAATAAGCAGCACCTTTCCATGGGATTTTCATCAGCCCCACGCCTCCAGGTTATTTCTCTTTTGAGTTCCTGTCCTGACTTCTTGCAGTGATGGAGTACAATGTGGAATTGTAAGCCAAATAACCCTTTGCTCCTCCCCAACTTGCTTGTGGTCACTGTAGGGAAAAAGGGCCAGCCAAGGAAGCACACTTTGGCTGTACAACCAGAGCCAAAGAAATACATTTTGGCCCTAGAATCAGAGACAGTAAAAAAAATATGCCCTGGCCTTGAAATCAGAGCCCAAAGGCTAAAAAGGGCCAGCGGGAAAACACACACACACACACACACACACACACACACACACACACACACACACACTTACTTTTTGGCCCTGAAACCAGAGCCAAATCTGCTCCTGACGAACTAAGCAGAAAACCAACCAATCTCTGAACACAAGATCTAGCCAATCTTAGCTTAGGGACTGAAATCTGACCAATTCCCACGCTAGAAATCTTCTCCTGGTAAAACACTCCTAAGATAAGAAGCCCTATATAAATCCTGTGCCTGTTCAGTTTGTTGCTGTCTTCTTCAACCCTGGCAGAGGCAGCCACTCCCCTGGATTCCTCCCTCCCGATAAATCTCTTGAATGAGGTTTGGGTGGTGACCTAGGGAAGCAGAGTTGTTACACTCTGGGGAGCAGAACTGTAACACCTTTCACTGGGGAAGCCCTCCCCTACCTGAGCAGAGTTGTTACACTGGGGAAGCCTTTCTCTGGAGCTGGGGAAACTCTCTTCTGTCCTAGCAGAGTGGTTACACTGGGGAAGCCATTCCCTGGAGCAGGGCTGTAAGCTGCTATGCTTACTGTGACCTGCCGTATTCTCTGGCTGAGTGCCAGAATACTTTTCCATCCGAGCTGTAACTCTTACTTATAGTCATGGTGTTTCATCACAGCAATAGTAACTCTAACTAGGAAAATGATGCCCGGAATCAACTCTGGGAGACTGAATAGGCATAACTTTTGCCCTTAAGAAACTAGTAATCTGCTTCAAGGAAAAGTCTTCCATGAAACATTTGAAAACCTATTTCAGACTGTTAGCATTTAGGCATTTGTGCTGACCTGCCTTTGGAGTTCTGACAGGATATGCCCTCAGCTGCAGCCACTAAGAGCACCACCTGTGCCTATTCACTATGTTCTCTTTTAAAAGGGCCCTGCCCACCTCCCATCTCTCTCTCTCTCTCTGTCTGTTTCCCCACCTCTCTTTCCTCTCTCCTGCTGTTTCTGTCCCCAGAGGCTGGCCTCCCCACCCCCTTCCCCGAACCTTTTATGATTCCTTTCCCCTAATTAAAAAAAAAACCCTCCACTTGAACTCTGTTGTATAGCATCTTTCATTTGTGTGCTGCTTTTTAAAATTACAACAAAGACCATCACTCTCAGCAGGGAAACTCAGCTCAATATCACCAGCTGTGTGACCTGAGGCACTCCCCTCAGAGCCTCAGAGGGCTTCACTTGAGTATA
Organism: Cricetulus griseus; assembly: GCF_003668045.3. Lineage (NCBI taxonomy): Eukaryota > Metazoa > Chordata > Mammalia > Rodentia > Cricetidae > Cricetulus > Cricetulus griseus. The sequence continues at coordinate 266,362,447 of NC_048596.1, read as the reverse complement.
GGCCTGATTCTTAAACTATACTGCAAGAAAAGAATTTCATAATAGTCAGAGTGTAACAAAGTTAGTTTATTTATGGGAAACAAGTGTGGCTACTAAGAGATGAAGGCACCTGATAGCTTCTGCAGCAGCTAGCTGTGTGCGTGATTTGGAGAGTTTGTCATTACTTTGTTAAAGGATGTGTCTGTGGTCATATATTACTTATGACTTAATAAAGTTTGCCTGAGGGTTCAGAATGTAAAGCTAGCCACAAGTCATAGAGCCAGGCAGTGGTGATATACACCTTTAATTCCAGCAGCCATATCAGCTAGCTAGCCATAGAGCCAGGCAGTGGTAGCACACACCTTTAAACTCAGGACTCAAGAGACAGGCAGATGGATCTCTGTTAGTTCAAGGTCACACTGAGCTACATGAAATTGGTCCAGGCCCAAAGAGAAACAGCTCACACAAAGGTCATCTCAGCACTTGAGATCACAGGCCTTTAATCCCAGCACTTGAGGTATATAAGATAGGAGAAGATACTCAATCTGGAGCTTTTTGGTCTCCAGCCATGTTTGAGAATTAGTCTCCAGCCACTTTGAGGACAGCATAGTAGTTTGGGGTTGCAGTCTGAGGTTTAGTGGAGAGCATCACACTCTGAGGATTCATGGAGACAGGGTCATCCATTTTGGTCTGAGGTAGAGGTGAGAGCTAGTGGCCGGCTGCTTTGCTTATCTGATCTTCAGCTTGAAGCTTGACCCCAAAAGCGATCTCTGGGTTTTCATTTTTCATGTTACATGTGCTCTATAAGGCTGAGAGAAAAATGTGTGGTTATATTGTTTTTCTTATGGAAAGATGCTTTATATATAGATGAAAATTTAAGATGGTGTATGAGTGTACTAGCAGGCTTACATATGAGAAAGAAACATGATTAAGACAAGATCATGGATCCTTCCAGGCCCGATAGTTCAGGCATGTACTCCCAGCTACCCAAAAGCCTGTGATAGGAAATCACAAATTCAAAGCTGGCCTGGACAACTTAGAGTCTGTCTGTCTGTCTCCCTCCTCCCTCTCTCTGTGATACATACTCACAAAGATAGAAAGGAAGGAAAGGAAAGGAAAGATTAAGGACACAGTTCAGTGATTGATACTTGCCTATAATGTGTAATATGTGTGGCCCTAGTTGACCTTCCAGAAAAAAAGAGGTTAAATTGCTTCCTTTTTTACCCTGAGTATAGTTTGCTAGCTAATAATATTAGTTTTATGGAGCTAATATAATTTTATGGATAAGGAAGTCCCCAGACATCTAGGTCAAAACTCTTGACTCTGTCAGCAAGAGACATGGCAGTTCAGGTAGGGGGCAGAGGGATGGGCTTTCTTCCTTTCATATATTCCACTAACTTTATCTTTCCATCTGCCCCAAGACTGTATACGAAGGCCCATTGAATCTACAGCTACAATGGCTTATGTCTCACAACTTGGCTTCAAAATCAATTTGGATGGAAGATTTTGTTGTTTTGATCCCAGAGATCAAATTCAGTGCCTCATGTATACTAGGCAAATTATTTGTGTTTTCCAATTGTGTTTATTTATTATAATTATTATTGCATATATTGATGTGTGTGTGTGTGTGTGTGTGTTTGTGTGTGTGTGTTTGTGTGTGTGTGTGTATGTGTGTGTGTAAGTGCACAAGCTATGGACACAACTTTGTGGAGTCTGTTTTTCTTAGGTGGCCACGCTGGGGCAGCAATTGCTTTTACCCACTGAACCATCTCTGCCAGCCTGATAGACAAATTCCTTCTCACTGAACTGTCTCTTCTACTAAGACATTTTAATGTCTAAATAAACAATCATTATGAGTTAGAGTGGGGAGGCAGAAAAAGCAGGAATGAAGAAAAAAGGTCTGGAATGAGGATAAAATATCATGATTATTGAGAATGTAGACTTTGTCTTGAATAGCCATGTTCCCATAGTATGTGACACAGTAAACACATTAAGAAAATAATGAAAGACAACAAAGAATAAAAACCCCACAGAAATGAAGTCACATGATCAGAGAAGAATTAGAAACAAACAAAAAAGATTATTTCAGAAAACCATTGCTTTAAACATTTTATGTAGTAATAATAACAGTAATAAATAGCAATTTTTTACTATAGATTTGTTGATTATGGGAATTTGAGGTGATTTACATTTGTGTCTTCATTCATAGCAGGCTTTCTGTTAACTCTAAAAAAACATGTCATGCTCATTATGTAGTCTGTTGCCTTGTGTAAAACAGACAGACAGGACTTCAGGCAACCAGTAGAGGGAGGAATTTCCCAAGCTAACCACTTTTCTCCAACCCTGAATTCAAAAGCTGAGAATCTTAAACAGGATTGACTCAATTCTGTTTTCTCTCTCCCCTCCCCTCCCCTTCCCTCCTCTCTTTCCCTTTCCCCTCTTTTGTTCGAAACAGGTTCTCATGTAGCCCAGGCAGGCCTTGAACTTGATATGTATTCAAGGATGACCTTTAGCTTCTGGTCCTTCTGCTTCTGTCTCCTGAGCACTGGGATTTGTGGTGTGTGTCACTGTGTCCAGTTTATGCAATTTCAAACCCAGCTCTTGTCTCTATTTTATTCTGACAGAATCCAAGGCTTGTTTGTGGGTTCCAGGTGATATACATACATTGCCCATGAAATTTGGTACAAGGCAAGACTATTATAGAGTAAGATTAGATTTTATTCTGAAGCATAAGATCTGGATAAAGGAAAAGCATGTTTATTTATTTATTTATTTATTTATTTATTTATTTATTTATTAGATCAATTAGGAACAAGCTTGCTTCATATGTCAATCCCTTCTCCCTCTCCCTCCCCTCCCCCTTAACCCTCCCTGGGGAATGGAGGGGGGATGGGGTAAGGGGGTAGGGGCTCCCAAAAGTCCACCACATCATCCTGGGCAAGGCTTAGGTCCTCCGCCATGTGTCCAGGCCAAGAAAAGCATGGTTTTACATAATAAGAATGGCGCCATAATCAGATGAATGGGAGAGGATACATGAAGAAAATGACTATCATATTATCACATAAGGGGAGAGAGAGAGAGAGAGAGAGAGAGAGAGAGAGAGAGAGAGAGAGAGAGAGAGAGAGAGAGAGAGAGACAGAGAGACAGAGAGACAGAGAGACAGAGAGACAGAGAGACAGAGACAGGCAGAGAGAGAGAGAGAGAGAGAGAGAGAGAGAGAGAGAGAGAGAGAAATACAGAGAGACAGAGACAGACAGACCTTGGAAGCCCTGGTGACATGGTAGAAAGTATTAGGTTGTGCAAGAGGATCAAGGCAGCTGAGTATGACTTGGACCTGGTTAGCAACAGAAAACTTGAAAGCTTTGATGGGGGCTGGATGTGGCTCAGCCAAAGAATACTTGCGCAGCGTGCAGAAGACACTGGGTTCCATCCCCAACATGATGGGGGAGCGGTCATGAAGGGCATCCATTTATAAAATAAAAGGGTTGGTTCCGATGAGTACAGAAAGCATGGATCTGCACCTGTTCTTTCCTTCAGTCCCACTGGAAGCTAGCCACAGGAAAGAGCGCAGAGTTCTGGATCTCAGAGACCAGGTCCAGCCATCGTCCTGTGCTCACTCAAATCTTTCCCTTGGAATTTCACCCTTGGCAGTGGCTCCACCTCTCTTGAATGTCTTCCCAGTTTCCCTCTGAGGTGGAGCCCACTAGCCTGAAGGCCCCTCTCCCCTGCCTGGCTATGGTTGTTATGCTCATTTCTTTATTTTTGCTGTCCTGAGATGGAACCTAGGGTTTCATGCATGATCAGCAAATGCTCTGCAACTGAACTATATTTCCTCATAAAGATATTTAGTTTTCATTTTAACGTGTGTGTGTGTGTGTGTGTGTGTGTGTGTGTGTGTGTGTGTGTGTACATACATGGACACTGGTGTCTGTAGAGGTCAGAAAAAGGCATCAGATTCCATGAAGCTAGAGTCACAGGCAGTTGTGAGATGCCAGAGTGAATTCTGAGAACCAGACTCCAGTGCTCCTCAAGGGCAGACTGATGCCCTTAGCCTCAGAGCCTTCTCGGAGCAGGTTTTCCTTCTTACAAGGCCTTACCATGATCGCAATAAGAAGTATCATTGCCTAGAGCAGTGGTTCTCAGCCTGTGGATTATGACCCCTTTGAGGTCACAATGAACTTTCACAGGTGTCACCTATGACCATCAGAAAACAGAGACGTTATATTATGATTCATAACAATAGCAAAATTACAATTATAAAATGGTAATAAAAATAATCTTATGGTTGGGGTCACCACAACATGAGGAACTGTATTAAAGGGTCAAAGCATTAGGAAGACTGAGAACCACTGGCCTAAAGGATCTGGAGTTGTGCCTATCAACTTAAACCTCTCAGTCACCCATCATGTCACCCACCAAATTCTTGCTCTCTTCTTGGCCTGCCTTGCTCTTGCAGTCAAAAGAATGAAAACAAAACAAAACAAAACAAAACAGAATAAATAAAAGGCCCAGAGACAGATAATGGAGTTCAAGCTTCAAGCTGAAGATCAGAGACACAAAGCAGTCAAGCAAGTAGATCTTACTTCTACCCAGCTGAAATGGCAATCTTGTCTCCATGAGTCCTCAAAGGCAAAAAGCTCTTAATTCTTGTCTCCTCCACCTTTTATTCTTTCTCCACCCAGCCATATCCTGATGGGGAAAGTACTTCTATGTATGTTTATCTTATTATTAATTGTTATCTATTGATTATTAATAATCAATTAATTATCTATTGATTATTAAGCAATCAATAGCTTAATAAAGTTCTGCTTGGCCAATGAAACGGCAAGTTAGGCAGGACTAAGGAGTCAAAGAGGATTCTGGGAAATGTAGTAGAGAAGTGGTGATCCAGGCAGGAAGTGAGATAGCAAGGAGACTCATTTAAAGAAGGAGAAACAGGAAGCATCTCTCTTTTCCCCTCCGGTCCTGCTCCAGCAGCACAATGTGATCCACCGGCAAGGAGGGACGCCAATAAGGCATCTGATAAGTCTTATAAAATATATAGATTTATGATGATAGTTAAGACTGAACTAACAGATGAGAAGTCCTAGTCATTGGCCAAGCAGCTTTGAACCTAATACAAGTTTCTGTGTATTCATTTGGGCCTAACTCGGGCGCACACGTGGTGGTGGGGCTCAGGCGGCTTTTGGCAGAAAGATTTATCGTAACAATATCCTCTTGTCTCCACCTCCCTAGTGCAGGGATTAAAGGCGTGTGATCCCAGGTGCCCAGATCACCCTTGAGTGAGCTGTTTCTTTCAGGACTGGACCAATTTTGTGTAGCCAGTATAGCCTTGAACTAACAGAGATCTGTCTACCTCTTAACCCTGAGCCCTGGGATTAAAGGTGTGTGCCTGGCTTCTATGACTAACTAGTATGGCTGCTTTGCAATATTGATCTCCAGTGGCTTTAATAAATCATTAACAATATATCACTACACAAAACTCCCACAATTATTTTAATCTCTTTGTGGGCTTTATTGGTATAGTATTCAGTGTTGTCTAAATTTAATAAGTGGCTGACTTTATTTTAACTACCTTTTTTCATTCAACAGGCTACCTCGGATCAGTTTTTTTGTTTGTTTGTTTTTCAAGACAGCATTTCTATGTGGCTTTGGAGGCTGTCCTGGAACTAGCTCTTGTAGACCAGGCTGGTCTCAAACTCACAGAGATCCGTATGCCTCTGCCTCCTGAGTGCTGGGATTAAAGGCGTGTGCCACCACAGCTGGGCCCCAGATCAATTTTAAGCCATTGAGGTTTTGTGTACCAGACTGGAAAGCTAAAGAAGCACCCAGTTTTGGCGAGATTTGGAGAAAGGGTTCATTTGTTTTGAAGAAGCTAAATTGCACAACTTTAAAAACCAAAAAAAGATAACTTGCCAAGACTGAGCAAAATTCAAAATGACCAAGCTCTGTCTCTCAGTAACCCCCTTTAGGAATCTACCATGTAACAGAACATCAGCAAACCAAGTGCATTCCTGCAGTGTTGTTTATAAGAGCAAAGCGAAGAAACATCCTTGAGATTGCCATCAAAAATCCGGAGTAGCAAGAGGAAGGACAAAATGGTTTGTCAATAACTAGCTCTCTGAAAGTAACACAGACAAGCTGTCATTGTTAATTAAGAAGAAAAGAAGACATTACAAGTGTAGGACATTAAGATTGAGGAAGAATATATATTTTACATACAAAACATTTTTTGTTTGTTTTGAGATAGAGCCTCATGAAACTCAGGCTGGCCTCGAACTTGCTAGGTAGCCGAAGACGACCTCAAACTCCTGATCCTTCTGTCTCCTCTTTCCATGTACCGGGATTACAGGTGTGTTCTACCAGATCCAGCTGGAGATACTAACTGACAACGGATGTTTGATTAATTTTAAAATGTGTTTCATAAGATATTGGAAAGAGTCTATTTACTAACTGGCACTTTGTACTTGAAAAAAATACTGTAGGGGAAGCTGTAGCCACGCCTACTTAGGGGCTGGTTACAGGTGTGCCTGACCACGCTTGCGAGGGCGTGGTCAGGGTAACATAGAGTGTTTTCGTTTTCACTTTGGTACATGCGGGACAGACTGCTGCCATGCCGGCTGGCTAGGTCGCTCTGTAAGTAAGGCTTTTCCCTATTAAATACCCTTATATTTCTACCTGACTCCGTATTGGTAATTTCCCACTATAAAATACCACACTGTTTCTTACCTCTAATCTATTTTTAATTTAAAGCTTGCCACATGCAGAGAATGGTAGCCAATTCCTTTAATCCCAGCACTTGGGAGGCAGAGGCAGGTGGGCTTCTGTGAGTTAGAGGCCAGCCTGGTCTACAGAGGAAGTTACAGGACAGCCAGGGCTACACAGTGAGTGAGACCTTGTCTATTTCTTATAACAGACTTGAAGCATAAGGAAAACCTGCTTATCTCTGTCTCCCACGGGGTCAGCCCAAGGAAAACAGCTCCTTCCACACTCTTCACTACCTTCAAACATAAGGTAACATTTGCTTTAACTTTTGCTTCACTGAAAGAAAATTTACTGCAGTGCTGGGGATGGAACCCAGATCTTCACTCATGCTGGGCACACACACTCTGCCCAGGTCTTCACTCATGCTGGGCACACACACTGTCACACTGATTCATCCCCTCAGCCCTGATTTTTTGATTAATGTTTATTCACTTACTTGTCCCATAAACCTCAATCATGTTTGTTTGCTTTCCCTAACTTTTGGGCTAGAATGATTATCATTCTATAATCTCATGTAGAAGGAGTTTTCATTGCTATTTGATGGGAATTGCAGTTATATCGCATGACATGGGTAAAAGGATTTACATAGATTACTAAGATCCCAAATCAATATACTTGACTATCCTGAATGAACCTAACCAGATCAGATGAAATCTTTAAAAGAGAGTTTAATGCATTTGCCATAAATTATGTTTTACTGTATGTTTATGATTTTGTGACTCTTGCCTTCTTATTATTTGCTCTAACTATCTCTTTGCTCATTTTTTGTTTAATTTTGAGACAGAGTTTCTCCATTATATAGGTCTGGTTGTCCTGGAACTCATTACATAGACCAAGATGGCCTCAAACTCATAGAGATCTACCTACCTCTACCTGCTGGGTGGTAGGGCTAAAGGCATGTGCCACTACACAGAGCTCTTTCTCTTTGCTCATTCTTTTAACATTGAGATACTTTGTGTTAAGTTTTGGTTTTTTGAAAGAGGGTCTCATGTAGCTCCAGTTGGCCTTCAGCTCACTGTGTAGCTGAGGTGGTTTGAACTCCTGACCTTCCTGCCTCCATTTCTAGAGCTCTAGAAATGTCTATGGTTCACTCCTGCCCAGCTGATACTTTGTTTTAACTGAGGCACTGAAAAACAAAATATGTGCATTTTTTACCTTAAAAAATTCTAGTATAGTTTATCATGTTTACACTTAGTGTTACATCATAGGTTTTATTTTTCATCTTGTTCTATGACTTAGGTGGTCTATTGCATTTTTATACTTTGATATATATTTTAAATTTCATCTTTCAAAAGGTGCAAAAGATCACATGCTGAAATTAATCAGACCCAAAGACTACACAAATCTAACTATACAGTTAGAAGAGCCAATCAAAAGGGAAGCTGTAGAGCTTCACAGTGGAATTTTTTAAAATGATACCTTAATGTTTCCAGTATTTCCCCTTTTTGTGTTTTTGAGATTGCAATATAATTATAACATGTCTCCTTTCCTTATTCACCCTCCAAACCTTCCCATATACACACCTCCCCACCCTCCTTCAAATTCATGGCCTCTTTTTCATTTATTATTGTTGTATGCATATATGTATATACTTATGTCTCTAGACAACCTGCACAGTCTGCATAATGTTGCTTGTATGCGTGTTCTCAGAGCTGGCTGTTTGGTACTGGACAACTGATTGATGTGCTCTTCTCTGGGGAAGGCCACCTCTCCTTTTCCCATCTTTCCTCACTTACCTGTAATTCCTTTGTATGGTTTAGGCCTGGTGAGCATTTCTCTATCCATTGGTGCCATTCTTGGTCTCAGAGAACATCACAGAAGAAGGGATGGAATGATCATAAGAGCCAGAGGATCAGGGGATTTCATTGTGAAGCTGTGTCTTTTAGTAACATCAGAAGCTACACCCATCAAGTCTCACTAATGTAACTGCACATTGGATTTTATATTTTCACTGTTGAATATAATTTCTATGTAATCTGCCACCATCAAAACAAAAAAAAATCTGTGAGTTAGAGCTGGAGAAAAAAAATTGGCTTTATATCCTCTTTCATAAGGATATGGAGGATATATATTGTTTGGTTTTATCTTTTAGAAAGTATGAATTTAAAATGTCTTTAGAATTTAAAAAATAATCATCTTCCTAAAACATTTTTTGGTTATGTATTTATTGTGTGATTGATATATGTTCATGTGTGTTCTCATGGATATAGGCACAGTGTGTGTCTTGCTTGTGGAGGAAGAGGTTGATATCTGTTGTCTTCTTAGATCACTCTCCATTTTATTTATTGAGGCAGGGTCACTTACTTAGCCTGGAGCTTATGGATTCTGGCTGCTCTAAGTAGGGATTCTTTATCTCCAGAGTACTGGGACTACAGGCTGGCTATCACTGCCACCTGGTTTTTATATGGCTGCTGGGATCTAACTCTGGTTCTCACATTTGTGTGGTGAGCCCTTTGCCCATCGAGCCATCTCCCTGCCTGCTAAAGCATCTTAGAGAGAGAGAGAGAGAGAGAGAGAGAGAGAGAGAGAGAGAGAGAGAGAGAGAGAGAGAGAGAGGAGTCTGTGACAGCATGTACAAGGCATGGGCAAATTCAAGCCAGACAAAAATTCCAGTGCAGAGAAGTGGAAGTGGATACAAAGTCCCACCCCTAATGAAGAAGACAACTGCAATCCATAACCCTGCTGGGAAAGGGAAACTCATTTTTCCCTTCAATGTACTGACTCTGGGTGTATCAGCCACACCTCAGGGCAGGTCCTATGCCCAGGAGTAGTTGCTCAACACAAAATGGACTCCATTTTATTGTGTGTATGTGTACTTTTTTTGGGGGGGATTATCTTGGTATTTTTTTATTTTTTAAAGTTTTGTTTATTTTGATTTTTGGTATTTTTTGGAGGGGTTAGAGAAGGAGAAAAACTATGATCAAAATATATTGTAAAACCAATGAGAGATGGGGGGAGGGAGAGAGAGAATATGAACCAGCATGCATATGTGCTGGGCCCAGAGAACAACAACCTTGGATTTAATGTCCAGCTGTAGCCATTTCTGTTGTAGACATTCAGTACTTTTGACACTTACAATCTTTCTGTCCCCTTTCCCACAATAATCTCTGAGCTCTATGGGAGCATGTGTGGGGACAGTGCCTCTCCAGACAACATAGGCTATCAAATAAAAAGTTTGGTGGCAGGTACGGGGCACCTCTTCTTGAGTTGTTGGTCAATGGGGCTCTAGTTACCCTCTCCCATTACAGGCTATGGCCATTGTTCTTGGTTATTACAGGCTATGGCCATTGTTCTTGGTTATCCCCAGACCTTTATGATAAGACCCTATTGCCAAAGATGCCACACAGTTGAGTCACAGAGTGTGGAGAAGTCAAGCTGGTATTGAACTGGAAGCTTCATCCTTACTGACTAACTCTCATACTGCTAGAAGTTTCTATCTATGCCACAACTGGAGAAGAGTATTCCACAGTCTTATTCAACTGTGAACCCTATGAGCTACGATAATGGCGATCCTGACAAGATATGCCTCTGGCGCCTTAGTGCCACAAATGTTTTCTTCTGAGTCAGGATTTCTCTGTGTATCTTAGGAGGCTGCCCTGGAACTTGCTCGAACTGGTCTCGAACTCACAGAGATCCGCCTGTGGCATGAATGTTTTAACAGTAACCAAACATTTTCTGATTGGATCTATAGACCACTCTACACTATAAACAGAACTCATACCTGGTGCTGCTAACTGGGCCCAAACCCTGTGGCTGGCTTTTTCATAGGCTCTAGGGGGAAACCTAGTACAATTATTCTGCTAAATGGACGTAACATTAAACTGTTCCCCAAGTCATCTGTATACCCATAGGTCAGTGCATCTCTCAGCCCTCATTGGAGAAGCTTCTTTAAGCAGATGGTGATTACCAGAGACCCAGGACTGGTCATGGTTCAGAGAAGAAACTGTGGAGTGCTCAGATCTAAAAGGCACTTTTTCCTCAATTAATTTGTTTCAAGAATTTCATATGTGAGTATGTAATTTCTACCCTTCTCTCCCCTCCAACTCCTCCCATGTCTCCCCATTTCACGTTTATTACTATTATTATTATTATTATTATTATTATTATTTATATATGCTTATCCTTGAAAAAGACCGATTCTCCTGCTCCCAGCAGCTACTAGTTGTTCATAGCTCTTCATGCAGCAGTGAGGCCATGAAGGTTTCCTCTGCCTACCTCGGCATGTCAACTGGTGTTGTCACCATGTTGCTAAGTTTTAGGTGGCCATATTGTTGAGATTTCATGAAGGCAGCTTTCCTGCAGGAGACTCTTGGCAGACATCTTGGTCCTCTGGCTCTTACTGTCTTCCCATCCTTCCTTCTGTGATACTCCTTGAGCCTTGGGTGTGGGGGTTTGTTGCAGAATATAATTTTTTTTAAAGATTCACATATAACATTTACTAACAAGCTTAGTGAAATGTTAGTCTAAGGATTTAAACTAATTAAATATTTAGAACTGATAAGTTTGTTAGCACATTGAGGCTACATGATTTTGTGGTATAACAAAAGTTAATTTCTAAAACGTGTTTTTTTTTAGTTTTTGTAATTTTTTTATTAGTTCAAATTAGGAACAAGCTTGCTTTACATGTCAATCCCTCCTCTCTTTCCCTCCCCTTTCCCCCAACCCTCCCCCCAACCTCCCACCTGCTCCCCACCCCATCCACTTTCCACTCCCCAGGCTGGGTACGGTCCTCCACGGGCTCCCCAAAGTCCACCACATCATCCTGGGCCGGGCCTAGGCCCTTCCCCATGTGTCCAGGCTGAGACGTGGGATGGGCTCTCAAAGTCCCTTCTTATACCAAGGAAAAATACTAATCCACTATCAGGGCCCCCCTAGAGTGCAGAGGCCTCCTCATTGTCATCCATGTTCAGGGGTCTGGATCAGTCCCAGGTTGGCCTCCCAGACAGCAGTCTGGGGTCAATCTGTTCCCCCTAGTTCAGGCCAGCTGTTTCTGTGGGTTTCGCCAGCCTGGTACCAACCTCTTTGATCTTCATTCCTCCCTCTCTGCAACTAGATTCCAGAGTTCAGTTCAGTGTGTATCTGTGGTGTCTGCCTCTGCTCCCATCAGCCACTGGATGAGTGCTCTAGGACAGCATAAAAAGTAGTCATCAGTCTCATCATAGGGGAAGGGCATTTAGGCTATCCTCTCCACCATTGCCTAGATTGTCAGTTCATGTCATCCTTGTAGATCTCTGGAAATCTCCCTAGTGCCAGATCTCTCCTCAGAGCTATAATGGCTCCCTCTGATATGGTATCTCTCATCCTGCTCTCCTCTATTCTTCCCCCAACTCAACATTTCTGCTCCTCCATTTCCTCCTTTCCCCTCCTCTTCTTCTCCTTTCATTCTGGCAGCTCCTTCTCCCCTACCCTCATGTTCCCAATTAGCTCAGGAGTTCCTGCCCCTTCCCATTTTCCAGGGTCCATGCATTTTTCCCTTAGAGTCTTTCTTGTTTCCTAGTTTCTTTGGTGAAGAGGATTGTAGACTGGCAATCCTTTGCTCTATGTCTAAAATTCATATATGAGTGAGTACACACCATGTTTGTCTTTTTGTGACTGGGTTATCTCACTCAGGATGGTTTCTTCTAGTTCCATCCATTTGCCTGTGAATTTCAAGCATGTGTTTTTAACTTTACATAATTTGTATATACAATAACTGTTCAAATACATGAAACTAACATAGAATTATTTCAAACCTTAAAAGTCATTTATTTATTTATTGACTCATTTGTTTTGGTGTTACTGTGTAAATGTGTCCATGATAACTTTGTGGATATGCATGCCATGGCAAGTGTGGAGGCCAGAGCACAAAATAATCCCATGAATTCAGTCTCTCCATCTACCTCTGTGTGGTTGTAGAATATAATTTTAAGGTGTGTTACTTTTGTTTATATGGTGGAACACTTGTTTAATGATGTAAAGATGTGTTTTTGCTGCATTTGTCTAACACTCTGAAGCTGTGATTCTTTGTCTAAAATACCTGATGGTCTAATAAAGAGCTGAACGGCCAATAGCAAGGCAGGAGGAAGGACGGATAGGGCTGACAGGCCGAGAATAAATAGGAGGAGAAATCTGGGAAGAGGAGGAAGAAGCAAGATAGAGCAAGGGGAAGAGCACATCAGGGGCCAGCCACCCAGCCACCTACAGAGTAAGTGAAAGTAAGATTTACACAAGTGAGAGAAAGATAAAAGCCCAAAGGCAAAAGGTAGATAGGTTAATTTAAGTTAAGAAAAGCTGGCAATGAACGAGCCAAGCTAAGACCAGGCATTTATAAGGAATAATAAGCCTCTACATCATGATTTGGGAGCTTGGTGGTGGCCCCCCCAAAAGAATAAAGAGCAAAAATACCACCACCAACAAGGGTTGTCTTGTAGATGTATCAGTTGCAGTTGGGAATCCTGGGGCCTTATTATTAGTTGAGACCATTTCTCTTACTCAATGACTGGCTAGATTGGACAGCTTGTGCACTTCCTATTTCTGTTTCCCCTGAGATTATAGGCCTACCGATGCTGCTGCTACACCCATTTCACCCCTCTTTTTTTGAATGTGGGTTTTGGGGAGCTGAACTCAGGTCCTCATGCTTGCACAGTAAGCACTTTACTCTTTGGGCTATCTCTCCTGCACTGATTCTGTTTTAAAGGGTTACATCATTCCTTAAGGTGTTAGGTATTGGTCAGATGGGCACACTTCTGGCAGTTCCCATATGGAAATCTGTGACAATAATATATTGTTTATTATTTAATAAAGACACTGGAGAGCAGAATACAAAGCTAGCCACAGCCACAGAAGCTGGGCAGTGGTGGCACACACCTTTAATCCAGGACTCAGGAGACAGAGGTAGATGAATCTCTGTGAGTTCAAGGCCACCAAGGGCAATAGGAGAGTGAATCAGTCTAACAAAGAAACAGAGTCGACACCTTTAATCCCAGCTCTGGAGAGCTATATAAGATAGGAGCAGGGTATCAGAGCTGACCATTGGTCTCCAGCCATGCTGAGGATTCGTGGAACCTCCTTTCAGTATGAGGTAGAGATAAGAGCTAGTGGCTGGCTGCTTTGCTTCTCTGATCTTCAGTGGCTTTATTAGATCATAAACAATATACCACCATAGAAAACCAGACCCGTGACCCTCATGGTGACCTCTGTCTAGTGAATTTGAGAACAGGCTGATCTTCCTAAAGGATTAATGTTCGAACTATGAGCCTACTTCTTAATTGATGACAAGCTATTGGAATTATCTCTATCTCATAGGACATTGAATCCTTTTCGAGGAAAATAGACACACACTTCTGTGAACTGTGAGGAGGTTAATTTAATTAGAGAAAGGGGCTGTCTAGCCAGTTGGTAGAAGCGGCACGCAGAATGTAGGCCATATTGCTGGCATAATTATTTTAGATGCCAACAAGTGAGAGCATTTCTGATACCTCTGTGAACCAGATTTTAGTTGCTGATGACAGGGCCTCCTTCCTTTTTACATTCACCACAAGCAGGGCCCACCACATTCTACCTTCATTCTTCTTATCCTGGCGCATGGTTGCAACCAAGTGCAAGAAAGCAAAAACCAAAAACCCAAACTGACCCTAACCTAGAGAGTTTGGTCAGGTGTTTGGATCCTCAGATGTTCAAGTTCAGTTTTTAGTAGATATGCATGGTTGGCTTCCTTCTAATTAAGTTTGTCAAATAAATACTGACATTTATGCTTCCGTTTGCCATCATGAATGGGGCAAGTTTATAACAGCATAGGAAGTTTATAACATTCATTCAGGGTTTCTGTGGATCCCAGACCAGGAAGAACACACACCCCCCTCCTTTAATACCTATATTTCAGGAAAATACAGGAATTTCAGGAAAATGCAAATGGAGTTCTTAATGGGTATAAGAAATAAAACCCCAGAGTCAGATATAGAGGAAAATGCTGAGAGATCAGAGAGAAGGTGCAAAACTCCTTTGCGTCTCAGCAGTTAAGAGAGCAGTATCCTGTTTCTGCCCAGCTACCTCACTTCCTGCCTGTCTGTACAGCCCTCCAGACCCTTATGGTTAGCTAGGGGCAAGCTCCAATCTCTGACCTTCAGACAGGTTGTATTTGTACAAGCAAGATATCACCACATGTGCGTGCCTGTGCGCCCCGCCTGCCTACCTGTGCATACAACAGGCACATGTGTAGGCAAGAGGACAGCTTTCAGGAGTTGAATCTTTCCACTTCCCACTGCAGGTCCTTGGGTCTGTGCAAGCGCTTCCACCATCTGATCCACCCAGCCTGCCCGTTCTCTGGTATTTTGTGACAAGATAGCCCCCAGGCTGCCTTCACCCTCATCGTTTTCCTTCCTCAATATCTCAGTGCTGAGATCAGAGGAGGACACCACCACACCTGGCCTTTCCTCTGAAGTGTTTTTACACGGCTTCTGTAAATAATTCTCACAGGTCTCCCTGTCTTAGTGATGTCACAGGAGAGGCCTTCAAGGTCCACAAAGAAGACAGATTTATTGGACCTTGATTGCAGAGAGCAGTTGTGTTCCTGGCACCTATGGTCTGTGTCCACCTGACTCTGGCATTGTGTCATGACTTTGAGACTTGATCAAAATGAAGCAGGGCAGCTGTGGGCAGGGCCGGGTGCTGGAGGACATGTGTTCTTAATGCCAGCCCTGCCACTTTGTCTATTGTTGTGTGGACATGACTGTGTCCCATGGGAACAATGAACAAGAAAGAAAGGGCCATCCATCTTTGCAATCAAACCTTAAACTTCCTAATCAACTCTACACAACTGTAATATTCATAGAAAGACTTTCCTGGTAAGTTTAACTGACTTTCCAGTAAAACTAATTAATTTAAGGTTACCATTTAAAAATACTTTATCAGACATGGTTTTTATTTATTTGTCAGAATGATCTTAGGGAAGTATCAACTGACTCTATTACCTATCTCTATGTATCTATGTATCTTTGTATCTCTGTCTGTCTGTCTGTCTGTCTGTCTGTCTATCTATCTATCTATCTATCTATCTATCTATCTATCTATCTATCTATCTGGTCTCATGTAGCCCCAGGCTGACTGCAAACTTGCTAAGTAGCCAAGGATGGCCTCTAGATCTTTCCTCCTAAACTTGGCCTCTGTATCTGTTTAATGTAGTTCAAACCCAGGGCTTCATGACTGGAATTCAAAAACTCTACAACTGAGCTACCTTCTCAGCATCATCTGATTTTTGTTTGTTTGTTTGTTTTATTTTGTTTTGCTTTTCAGGGCAGGGTTACTCTGTGTAGCCCCGGTGCTGCACTGGTTGTACTGGAATTCACTCTGTAGACCAGACTGACCTTGAACTAGGAGATCAACCTGCCTCTGCCTTCCAAGTGCTGGGATTAAAGGTGTGCATCACCACTGCCTCACTAGTTGACTTTTGTAAAAGATATTTTTTTCTGTAATGTTGGTAAATGCAATTTAAAAATTGGCATTATGGTTTAATAAGGGATGTATCTTTCATTTGGTTCTTTGGTGCTAAAAATGTTTTTTTGTTTGGTTGTTGTTTTCAGACATGGTCTTCTGTAGCCCAGGCTGACCTTGAACTCACTAGGGATATGACCATGACCTTGAAAGCCTGATCCTCTTGCCTCTACCTACCAAGTTCTGGGATTCCAGGCATGTGTCCTCACACACTGCTTCTAAAATGCAAAGTATTAAAAGAAAGAAAGTGGACTTAGACCCCAAACATCTAAAGTTGCAGCTTTAGGCAAAAACTTATCTTTGACTATGAAAGCAGACTTTGTGCTAGAGGGAAACCTGAACACAAATTCTTTTCAGCAAACATTACCCTTTGTTCTTTGTATATTCTGTGCCAAGTTACTAAACAAACGAGGAACAAAAGCCATCTGGAGCAATCTGGATGAACGTCGGTGGAGTGACTTGGGCTGGTTTCTCTTCTACATGCAGAGTAGACAGAAGCTTCATTACACACAGAATTACTGAAATGTCAGCTAACATTATAAAACCAGCGTGTCTTCACCGCAGGGACAAAAGTCCTCAAAATGGCTGTCAAAACTGCACCTGTACCTACAGTGTTACAGACAGCACCAACGTTTTCAAATAAGTTCTTTGTAATAGGTATGTTTAATGGGATTCATTTTTGGAATATTTAGTTCATGAAATAACTCCTAAGGAGCTGGAATCAGAGACAAGGACCCAGAGCTGCAAATCAGTTGACATTTTCAGTGATATGCCACAAAGACATCCTGAGTACACATGTCTAAGACTGAACCATGAGCCAGCCACAATGGCTCATGCCTATAATCTCAGTGCTCACAGGGCTGTGGTGGGAGAATTCTGTGAATCCAAGGCCTGAAGGGGCTACTCCAGCTCAGCCTGAGCTACAAAGACTGTCTGAAACACTATTTAAAAAGAACACTAAACTGTTTTTCCTTATTTTCACTTCCTATCTATGTGTCCTACCACAGGAAATGGGTAATTAGGAATCTGTGATGGAATGTATGAGGGGGCTGTTCTGGTTTAAGTATGCAATGTCCCCCATAGATTCAAATGTTCGAAAACTCCAGTAGGTGATGTTGTTTTTGAAAGCTATAGAACCTTTTTAGGAGGCAGAACCTTGCTAGGAGATGTGGGCCTCTGGCCTTGAGATTTGACAGCCAGGCCCCACTTCCTGTCTAACTCTCGGCAATGTGTCTGGTAACCTCACATTCCTGACACCACACCTTCCTCACTGGGATGGACCTTATCCCCTAAAACTGTAAGCCAAAATAAACCCACCCTTCTGAAACTGCTTCTTATTAGGTATTTAAACAATGAGACTAATACAGGGCCGTAAAGTGCAGAGGTAGCTGAGGAAAATTAGACAGGTGTGGGAAAAGTGTGTGACTAGAGCCACATTGAGAGGCTGGGAAGAGCGGATAGAGATAGTCTATGGACATCAAGAATAGGGAGCTGGGGAGATGGGTTCAGATGCAAGTAGATGGGAGAGTCATTTACACAGGCAACGCCCTGGAGGGAGACACATGACGCAGAAATACTTAACACACATCCAGGGGAGAACAGCATCTAGACTTCACTAATGAGTGGGAAGGAACTGTTGGATTTGGTGCCTGTTGAGCTCTTCAGAGAGATGCAGGACTGAGCAAAGAGCAGTAGTTTGAGCAAGCTGAGGCAGCCTTCACTTGACCTGCTGTTGCTCCTCCAGTGCAAGGGGCTGATGTCCCTGGATCCCAGCTTCCTCCTTTTTAAAATGACAACATTCCCGAGGCAGAGTCATGCTTCCTAAGAAGTTTATGTAAACATTTCCAACGAGTGAAGGAATAAAGGAATTACTCGGTGGATTCCCTATTATTTCCTCAGCCATGTGACTTAGAACCAACTCACCTCCTCAAGATGTCTCACTCTAAAAGAAAAGACGTTCAGAAGCAACTTACCTGGGCTGGGGGCAGGGTTATCCAGGACAAGATTTACAACAAAGACTTCCTTTGGGGTTTTCATTTTTATCCTGAAATACTAAGGATACACGGAAGGCCCCTGGTGCTTGATTTTCTGCCACTTATTTTCTTTCCTACTTATTTTAGTTTTTAATTTTTAAGAACTGGGTTACATAAGGCCATTTAAATGCAAATGTGTAACATTCTGACAGTGATTTTTGTTCTGACTTTTGAAAATTTAATGTCACGTACACTCGTGTGACTGAGTGTGCAAGTGCGCTACACACATCATACAGATGCCCACGGAGGCCAGAAGAGGATGTCAGAGCCCTTAGAATGGGAGTTGCAATGGCCGTGAGCGACCATGTAGGTGCTGGGACCGAACTTGGGTCCCCTACAAGAAGAGTAAAGCTCTTAAATGCTGAGCCACATTTCCAGTTCCATTTTGACACTTTCGTTTTGTTTTTGCTTATTTGTGCATACACGAGTGTGTCCTGGCATGCATACTCATGATGTACATGTAGAGGTCAGAGGACAACTTGTATATATCAGTTCTCTCCTTCTACCACAGGGATCTTGGGGACCAAACTTGGGTTGTCAGTCTTGACATTAAGCACCTCCATCCCCTGAGCCATCTCTCTGGTCCTGTAATTTTTTTGTTTGTTTTTGTTTTTTGAGACAGGGTTTCTCTGTGTAGTCCTGGCTATCCAAGAACTCTCTCTGTAGACCAGGCTGGCCTGGAACTCAGAGATCCACCTGCCTTTGCCTCTGGAGTGTTGGGATTAAAGGCGTGCCTACCACTACCCGGTTCCTAGATAGTGTCTCATGTTGTATCCCTGGCTGACCCCAAACAAATGACCAAACAAACAAGCATGCAAACAGCAGCAACAACCAACAAAGCCAGCCAGAATTCATCTCAGTATTTAAAACAATTAGTTTTTACTTAGTATAAGTTTACTGTTCAAAAATGCTATTTACTAGAGCCACAACATTATTTATAAGGACAGAACTTTTATAGCAAAACCTTGATACACAACGTCAGTGATCTGGATACTACATGGATATAGAAGCTATTCAAAAAAAAAAAAAAAAGGAAAATGATATACAGAAAGTGGTACTCATAGGCACAATCTAGATGCTCCTGTTGGTTCCAAAAGTGTGGCGCTACAACGTGACCCAAGAAACTGCAGAGTTCCCAGTGCTGTGCAGAGAACAGATGCAGAGGGGCGTCATTGCTCACTTGAAAAAGCGTGAACTATCAAGACTAGAAAACCTGAGCTGAGCCAAACCACAAACAGTGCAAGAGGCAATAGTCTGGCTCTCTGGCCTTCATCTTTGAGGCTGGTGAGCCTGGTGAGCCTGGTGAGCCTGGCCTGGTGGATGGAAAAGGAGCTCATCTCTAACAAGCATCCCAGACGGTATGGGGCGTTGGAAAGTATGAGCGACTTTGAAACTGGAAAGCAAAGGCTGAGCTATTCTTGGAGCAGAGCTGTGAGGTATTAGAAAGCAAAATGAGGACCATGTCCCCCTCCCGCCCTTTGGCTTCAGGATATGCAGACAAATAAGAGTTTCCAAGTGATGCAGCAGGAAAGTATTTAAGATGAAAAGTTAGGGTTTCTTTTGTTTTTCAGTAACTATAAAGGTGATTGTTTTTCCCAGGACCAAGAAATTGAGTTTGGTCCTTGGAATTTTCCTGTGTGTGTGTGTGTGTGTGTGTGTGTGTGTGTGTGTTTATAAAAACATGAATTGAAATATGTATTCATGCTGACAGGATAGCCACACCAATAAAGGCGAACATGTAAAAATTAAAAAGAGTCATATTTTTCAGGGCACAAGACTATTTTTTCATATTAAAATTGTCTAGAAGGTAAAAACATACATGGATGCTCTAAGGCTTCAGTTTGCAACTAGCAATTAAACCTAAGTGAAAACACTAGCAGGGATTTTACTGTTCAGTTATGGTGTTCATGATACGATGGGAACAGAATACTTTCTCCTTTAATTCTGATGTGCTCACGTGGAACTAAAATCACAAGCAAATCATGATCAAATGTTAAATATTTCAAAATGCTCACAAAAGCGTGCCAGAAAAGACAGTGTTTTCACAGCCCAGAAACACAGGAGGCTGACACAGAGGCAGGGGCTAGGGTGAAATCTAGTTCCTAGTAGCTGCTTGCTTCTTTTTGTTTGCTAGAGAAGTCTCAGGGAAGGGTAGCTCCTGGAGGTTAGGCCATGATTTCAGCGGGTTCGGTGACCAGCTTGGATCCATCCCATACGGTCTTGAACTGCTCAGGAATGGGAAATTCTCTCTGCAGGAAGTTGAGAAGACAGAGTTATTTACATGACAGGTTCATTTTGCAAACAGGTAGAAGGCCGACAGATGTCATCTGATGAGCACAAGAAACTGTATCAAACCCCAACTAGAACCTTATGGAGGTCCCAGTCACTTGCAGACCCGTGTGTTCTTTGACTGCATGCTGGGGTCATCTTGGCAGTTAGCACTTACAAAGAACCAGGCTTACTTTTGGAGACAGGGCTCATGTAGCCAGGCTAGCTTTGAACTAACTATGTACTTGAGTGTGGCTGACCTTCAACCTGTGATACCAAGTTTTGGGATTACAGGCATGTGCCATGGGTTGATGTGCTACTGGAAGGGAAGCCAGAGCCTCATTCACGGTAGGCAAATACTGCAATTCAGCTATATCCCGAGTCCCAAAGTAGGCATTTGGTGAGAACCAGACACCAAACTCAGGCAATCTCCAAAGATCTCCTGAGCTCGGTGCTCCTGAGATGCCATCTGCAGGGAGCAGAGGCTCGAGATGTTCTGTAGCTGGCCCAGGATGGCAACACCAGTGAACAGAATATCCAGTGTATAAGTCCAAGCAGTGTCTCTTAGTCATTGCTTCCCATCAAACCTGAACACTCATGGAGTCAGCCCGTGGTCCTATTAATTCTGATTTGGCAGGGCTGGGGAAGGGACTGGAAAGCTCTGGTCATCAAACTCTCAGGGGACATCAGTATGTGAATGGAGCCCAGACTTATCTACTCTTTGAAACACTGTAAGATGTTCTTTAGGAATGAGAACACACACACACACACACACTCATGCCCCTCAGCTCTGCCTTCTGGATCTTCACTAGACTTCCTCCACAGTCTTGAGAAGTGATTTATTTACTTGTCTTGCTGTAATAAGGAAAGAATTCTATAACGAAAGCATCAACAGGAAAATAAAAGTATGTCTGATACAGGGTGTTATGCTATGTAGCCCAGGCTGGCCTTGAACTCATGAGTCTGCTACCCCAACCTCCCAAGTACTAAGACTACAAATGTATATCACGGTCTTCAGCCTATAATGGAAATATCTTGAGTGATTTAATGCATGTGTGGACCTGGTACCACTTGTGGCACTCTTCTTCAAGTGTAAACAAAGCTTTGTGCTTTGTTTACAAGTGGAACAGCTTGAGAGCAGACCTGGAGCCAGGGATAGATCCCGGGTCTCTTGCATGTTAGGCACATGCCCAGTCATGAAGGGGCCTCTTTGATAGTGAGGTGCTGCGTGGAAGAGACCGATACATCCAGCAGTCTCCTCTGGGAGGTTGGTTTCTCTCTGGATGAAGCACGCCCACTGTCCATTCCAACATTCTAACACCCAAGGCAGGGTCTGCATCCATCCCTCCCACCTCCTGCTGGAAATTGTGGAAAGAAGTGCAGCGACTTGAGGGAGCAAAATCATTGACCCGAACAGGCCAAAGACTACATTGTAGTACAATAGCTTAGGCTTTGATTATAGTCATTCTCTAGGCTGATGGGTCTCAATCTGGGTTCCATACTGGAAGCCACCTGGACATCTTCAACAATTACAGATGCCTGGTAGCAAGCTTAATGAGTCTGATGGGCTCATCCAAACCTCACTGCTTGTCTTCTTAGTCGATCCAGTTCCCACACAGCTGAACATTCTGCTTAAATAGCTACAAAGACCAGGGATGGCCCAGCGTATATACGGCTGTCCCACTCTGCTGTCCTACTCCCTCTGTGCTGGCTGAGGACCCAAGAGGGAATGCTTCTCTAGCCTAAGGTCAGAGTTTTTCTACCCAAAGAGGTGAATCAATGCTCACCGTCTGCTGGACGGTACCATGCTGGAAATGCAAATGAGGAATTCTAGGCTGCAGCATGTGGTATGTGTGGGTAGAGCTGAAGAAAGCATGGTGAGTGTGGAGACTCTCTGTTAAGGAAATCAACCTGTCTGTTGACTGCTCTCGAGATAGCTGCTAACTGACCCATCTGGCTGGTGTGGCCCCTCTCCTAAAAGCATGCCTGTTAAAGCTCTTGATTTGATGCCTCCTCCTGCTCCACACAGAACTCTCCGTGTGTTTATTCTGCTACTACGTCCATGTAGTAACAACCAGCAGAGATGCCATATTTCAGAATCCAAAGAACCCCCAAAAAACAAACCAAACCAAAACAAGAACACCCCCCCCAGATTTATTCAATATCACTCAACTTTAACATGTGAGGATTTTTTTTTTTTAAAGCTGCTTCCTTGGGGAGAAGATGTAAAGAAAGGAAATTCTGGCAGAATTACTTGGGCTAGTGTTTCTAAATGAGGAATTCAATGGGCTGCTAGTGTGAGAAGTTACTTGGGAGCCTGCTAAGAAACACAATTCTGGGGCTGAGGAGACGGCTCAGTGGGCAAAGGTGCTTATCTATCTAAGCAGGAGGTTATTTATCACTTAATAAAGATTGCCTGAAGTATCAGGATGCAAAGCCAGCCACACTAGATAGCTGTAGAAGCTAGGAGGTGGTGGTACACACCCAGGATTCAGGAGACAGAGGTAGACAGATCTCTGTCTGTTAGTTCAAGGCCACACTGAGCTACATGAAATTGATCTAGTCTAAAAGAGAAACAGAGCTCACACAAAGGAGATCTCAGCACTTGGGATCCCACGCCTTTTATCCCAGGCTTTGAGAGGTATAAAAGGAAGAACCCAAGGGTCTCGTGTGAGACTTACTCTCCAGCCACGCTGAAGACAGGATCAGCCCTTTCAGTCTGAGGGAGAGGTAAGAGCTAGTGGCCAGCTGCTTTGCTTCTCTGATCTTTCAGCTTGAGCCCCAATATCTGTGTCTGGGCTTTTATTTTTCGTGTTACAGGAGGACCTAAGTTTGAACCCCCAAAAGCCATACTTAAAGTAGATGCTACATTGCATGCCTGCAATCTAAGCCCTTCTGTGATGAGAGAAGAGAGGAGAACCTGAACAAGCTTAGAAGTGTGGTTTAGACAGTGGGGAACAACAAGAACCCCCATCTCAAATAAGGTGGAAGGCAAGGACTGACCCCTGAGGTTTTCCTATGACTGACACTTGTGCCATAGCATGAACATACCCCCGCACAGCAACACAAAGAACCCAGATCTCGAGGCCCATGGTGAGGCTCCTGAATCCAACCCTGGGTTTTCCCAGGGTTTGGAGCCCACCTTTCCACCAAGCTTCCCAGCAGATCCTTATGTTAAGAGGACCATGGCATCTTTGGCTTCAGTGCACAGAAACATGTGGTGATATACTATTTATGATTTAACAAAGCTTGCCTGAGGGTTCAGGATGCAAAGCCAGCCACACTAATTAGCTATAGAAGCTAGGAAGTGGTGGCACACATCTTTAATCCCAGGACTCAGGAGACAGAGGCAGATGGATCTCTCTGAGTTCAAGACCACCGTGGCCTACACAAGAGTGAATCAGTCTAGAAGAGAATTAGAGATCAAGTGTTCAATCCTAGCCCTAGAGAGATATATAAAAGACAGGATCCCAGTGTCTCAGGCTGCATTCTGCGATTTAGTCCCCAGCCATGATGAGGAGGGGAAGCAGTCTGACACTTGGTGGAGAGCTCCTGGAGACAGGCTCACCCCTTTGGATCTGAGGTAGAGGTAAGAGTTAGCGGCTGGCTGCTTTGCTTCTCTGATCTTCAGCTTGGAGCTTGAACCCCATGATCAGTCTCTGGGCTTTTATGTTTTTGTGTTACAGAAACAGGCAGGTCTACAGACTATTCCTTTTCCTCCCTTCCTCACAACTCCAGAGCATATCTTATTTGTTTTGTTCTACCAGAGAAAAGGGAAACGTGTAGTCCTACACAAAAGGAAATCAGATGCCAAGAGCCAACTCATGCAAGTAACGATTAGCAAAGTGTCTCCAGCCACAAATTCAGGGACTAACAGCACAGGGGCCACATGGAAGGTGTTGTCTACAGAAGGCGCTCATTAGATGGTAGCTGATGTGCCATTCTAAGAATGCTAACATAAGCGTGCCACAGGACGTTTCTCGACAGGCTTTTGGAAGATACTTACATAATCATCACCCTGAGGGATCAGGACATTCATCTCAGATGACTTGGCACTCACGATCTCACAGTCTAGTGCATCTTCACTGAGATACAGGT